>NC_142590.1:20478094-20629849 GCF_965207765.1 Zootoca vivipara | reverse complement strand
TAGCTGGTGGTGTGAGCATATTAATATTAATGATGCTTAATATTTCCTTCTCTTTCAACTTGTTAACACTAATTGGATGATGATGATGATGATGATGGTGGTATTAATAGTGAAATTAATGTGGAGATTTGGGTACTGTTGGTTTTGTAGTGAATGTACCATGTTGGGTTCATAGCAATGTTCAAAATGCCTCTCTGGATTTTGTTCTTTTATGCAGGGTTACTGAGCAATCCGATGAAAATAAAATGTCTGCAAGCAACCTTGGTATTATATTTGGCCCAACTCTGATCAGGCCACGTCAGACAGATGCTACCCTTTCTCTCTCTTCACTTGTGGACTATCCATATCAGGCCCGGGTAGTTGAGCTCCTCATTACCTATTATGAGAAGATCTTTGATATTTCGCCGCAGCCTTTATCACCTGCACCTCGGTTAGAAGACAGTGCTGCTTGCGCTAAAAGTATTTTAACAGCGGAAGATAGAGATCCATATCAGCAACAAAAAACGTTGCCCTGTGTTGCTGTGAAAGAAGTGAGTGTCTGCTGTGAAACAATAACTTTCATTTACTGCATTGAACTTGTGCTGTGTATTCAGCCAATTTTTAATATTGCTGTTATTGACAGAGCATCCAGTTGGTCCAAAATGAGAGGAAGGATTCAGAGGCTAGTATATCACTTGAAGAACCAGATGGCAGCAAAGACACCCACCAGAACTCTGATGCATTAGTGACAGGTTAGTGTTTTGCATTTCTACAGTACAATAGATGGATAGAAAAATGAAGCATGTTCACTACATGTCATTCTTCGTTAAAGGGACAAGTATTGACATTTGCTATGGAATCCATAGAGCAGATTGAAAATGCATCGGGCTTATAGTCACTATCACACTAGTTGAGATATAACTGTTTATGTTGCTGGCTATGTTCCTATTTCCTAGAATGGAACTCTAAACTTGGACCTAAACAGAGTCTTGGCAGAAGAAATTCTCCTTCAGAACCCTCTCCTGTCTTGGTTTTAGAAAACCACATTGCACCAGCAAAAGAGCCAGGTCAGTTTCTGAATTGCAAGTATTCATACAGCTATCTTGCTATCCTTCAGGTTCCTGTATGTTCAGGTAGAAAATAAACCTTTTGTTATTACGACTTCTGTTGGTGCAATGAAAAGAAGCCAATTCTCAGTTGACCGCTTACTGTCTCAGCATATCACGTGTGTTTAAAAAGCACATTGTTATGAAGCCTTTTCAAAGGGTGGTTATGCTGCTTTTGAGTTATTGGCCATGTTTGGACAGTCAGGTCTCAGTTCAGTAAGTGGAGATGTGAACAAGCTTCATCTGTCTACATGCAGCTGTTTTACTCAACCCTTCACAAGAAAAGGGAAACAAGACAGGAAACTGCTGTTACATCCTAACAGCAAGCAAGCCTGAAAATGAAGCCATTCGTTTAGACAATATTAATCATAATTGCCAGTTCAAACATAACAGGAAACACTTTTTCAGTGAAAAAAATGCCTTGAGTTCTCTCAAGTAACAGAAACCTAAAGCTAATTTGCTTTGTTTAAGTAGATAAAATGTATGTAATTAAGAACTGTGTAACACAAAGGCATATATAGGCCTATGAATAAGTCTAGTAAGAGACCTGTTGGTGCAGACCAAAGACCCATCTAGTCTAGCATTCTTTTCTCAAAGTGGTTGACCAGATGCTGATGGGAAGCCTGCAAGCAAATCATGATTGCAATAGCACTCCTCCTGCTTGTGATTCCCAGCAACTGGTGTTTATAAGCATACTGCAAATACATGCCTAGTAGCCATTGTCAGCCTTAATTCCCCCCCCCATGAATTTGTCTAAACCCCTTTTTGAAGCAATTCATGTTCGTAGCCGACTTGTGGTAGGAAATTCCTTTGTTTAAGTATGCACTGTGTGAAGAAGTACTTCCTTTTTTTGTCTCATTAATCTTCTAACATTCAGCTTCATTGGATGTCCCTGGGTTCTAGTATCGGGAGAGAAGGAGGAAAACTCCCCATCCCCTTCATAACTTTACATAAATAGACGTTTATCAAATACTAATTTTCTTGCATTATAGTAATGATACCCCTAATGTAAATAATCTTGTGAGTGAGGTATAACAACCATTTTTTCACTCTGTTTGAAAGAGAATAATATGGAGAGGGATAAAAATCCAAAGCAGCTGTTTAAAGCAGTATATTTATACTTGCTGGCCAGATATATTTGTCTTGTATTAGGTTTTTCCTGAGGTCTGTAAAAAGGCTTCCTTCCTTCCTTTCCCAGAAGATACTTTTGATTCCTCCCAGGCTGATTTATCCTAACTATTGGGTTGCTCTTGTGAAAAAGTTGATAGAAATAGAACTAAGATCTCTCTTTGATTCTTATCCAGAACTCTTTAAATGGAAGCTTCCTCCATGGCTTATATAGTACTATAATCCTAAACTGGAGGTATGGATACAGGTACAAACCTGGGTGATTAGGTGCTGCAGTCTTTAATGCAAACTGTTCTACCAAAACTGGCTCTGCAAGTCCTTAGTCTACCTTATGGAGTAATAACAACCAGCACGAAGTGAAAAGTCTCTTTGTGGTCTGCAGGTGTCAAATATTTTTAAACAGTATGTCTGGCACTTTTTATTTTATTTATAAAAATATTTAAATACAGCAGTATCATAAAAATATTTAACAGCCGTTTGCAACAATCTTGAAACATAAAATCAAACAATAAAATCATAAAAAGTTAAAAACACAAAGAAATTAATGGCAATATTGGTGTTCTCTGCTTGTTCTCTGAGAGGTGTGATCTTCTAAAATAGACTGTATATTCCTGCGTATAAGACTACTTTTTAACCCAGGAAAATCTTCTCAAAAGTCGGGGGTCGTCTTATATGCCGGGTTGTATTTCTTATACGGCGAGTATATCCCAAAATCTATATTTTAACTGGAAAAGTTGGGGGTCGTCTTATAAGCTGGAATATACAGTACTTAGTTGCTATTCAAAGTTAATGTTATTCAAAGTTAATGCTTTCTGGTAGCAAACTGACAGTCAAAATAAATGTTTTTCTTTCTTAGGCAATGCTGTGGCTGCAGTTTCAGATCCAGATAATGAGCAATCTCGCCCTCAAGTTGAAGATGGTGTTAAAGCCAGTCACCTTTTTAGACCGAATCGTCAAATAACCAAAGTTCAGTTACGCACTCATAGGACAAAACCAGTTGTTCGTCCTGTGAGTTTACCTCTAGGTCAAATGCTTCCTCCCTGTGTTTTGAATGAGAGAAACTCACGAAATGCAGGTCTAAGTACAGAAAATATTGGCAGAAGTCCTGTAATTGAAGAAGTTTCTGAGACACAGCCACTTCCAGCTGTAAATGCCGGCTGTAGGCTTTCTTGCTTTGACCCACAGACTCTGAAGAAAACTTGGGACAAGCAATATAAGCAGTATGATATGACTGCAAGGACAGCAATGATTATGACTAACATACCGCAGGAGAACCGAACACATGACTCTGTAAACTCAAGTGCCTTAACTACACATAGCAACCTTGCTAGCAACTCAGTAAATGCCATACTTCCCAATAAGCCATATACGGTACCTGTCAGGGCTGCAAGGGCAACAGCAGAAGGACATTCCTCAGACTCTAATACTCTTGCTGCTTTCAGAACGCCAAGAACTTTGCAGCCACCACCAGGGACATTCTATAAGCCACCACCCATCAGTAAGGCCAAACAGAGTGATGAGAGCTTGGCACCCAAACCATGTGCAGCAGTCGTCAGAGATGAGACTCCACAGCTAGTAGTGAATCCCGGGCTTGTCCAAGGCTCCTTGGCCGCCTCTGGCCAACATGCAAAGCAACAAAAACCCAATTCTGAAGCTCTTTCCCCTACAGACTTGAAGCCCACCTACCAGAGATTAAGGCCAAAGAGGATGCAAGAGCTAGAACACAGAGAAGCTCACTTTGTATAGGGTAACAACTGCTATACAACCTTTCAATGGGGAACTTTTTTTTTGTAGAGGATTTCACCTTTGTGCCATATATTGGAATTATTTTTATATATACCTGTATAGACTTTTAAAAATGTGGGATTTGTTTAAAAAAGAAAGGAAAAAAGCTGTGATGAACCATGAAGTTATTTTTTTCATTCGTTAGATTTTTCTTGGAGAGTATTTCAATGCATTCCAAATATAGAAAAAGTTAATAAGGAGGCACATTCAAAAGCCCTATAATCAAATTTCATGTGTGGAATTGTACTCTTGCTTGTGAAAGCCAATTTCTTATGCATGGGTGCAGCAATGAAAGTAGCCACTTTCTCAGAGTAAATGATTTGTCAAGACTTCAGGGTATATGAAATACAGCTACTTTAATTTAAGAATAAACCAAAGCTTGAAGCAGTGCTCTTAAGTGTCTGTAATCAGTTCCCTCCCCGACTCTGTGCAATGAAATGCGCCAGAATAGACTGTGTACTGGCCAGCATGGCCGTTGTATATTGTGTGTGAATATACATATATAGTTTTATATACCAATTGATTTTTTTTTTACTATCTATGTTGTCGCTTAAAAGTTGTTTGTACAGGAAAGATGCATTATTAAGCTTTACTATAAAAATATTTAAAAAGTGTTCTCATCCAGTTACCAAGTGGTTTAAATGCACAAAACCTAGCTGGCTTATTGCCTTTCAGTAGAAAATAATGTGGAAGTTCCTTGTTACAAATAAGCTATCATTCCCCCCTTACTGTAGAAAGCTCCTTTTATTGTTTGGAATAGATGAAGAATACAGGCCTGAGATTTAGTGAAATAGATAAAAATAACCAAAAAGCCAGCATTTAGTAAGTGCATTGAATGGTTTTTTTCACTCTGTATTAAATTGTTTTTATATGTACACTGTTGCTTTAAAAAATATACATTAACATGTTAACGTTTCACTGACTTCATGTATTCTATTATGCCCTTCATCTTACTGTATATAGAGCCATTTACATGTTAATATAATATACCATGTATCGATATATACACTCACGTTTCTTTAAAATTATTCTGTACAGATGGGTTTGTATTTCTGTTGCACATTAAAATGCTGGTAATGTTATGAGTAAATCTTAAAAGACAACAGTAAATGGTGGGGGTAACTTTCTTTTAACAAATCTGCTTTAAGACAGATATTTAAAAATTAAAAGGGGTGGATGTCAGTACTAAATTAATGGTGTATAAAACCGTTAGTTCAGGGGTGGGGAAACCACAACCCATGGGCTGGAGAGAAGCTCAGCAAGATTTTATCCAGCCTCTGGGGGCCCTCCCAACCATCAAGTCTTCAGTACATCCAGAGGGAGAGCATCATTTATGATGCTGATAGACAGCCTGTCTGTGGTGGGCTGCAGGTTTTCCTGACATACTGATGAAAAACAGTATTCTTCTAGAGCTGGCATCCTCAAACTTCGGGCCTCCAGATGTTTTGGACTACAATTCCCATCTTCCCCAACCACTGGTCCTGTTAGCTAGGGATCATGGGAGTTGTAGGCCAAAACACCTGGGGGGGGGCGCAGTTTGTGGATGCCTGTTCTAGAGGAAAGGGATTATTGATATGATGTAATGGCCTGATTAGGGACGCGGGTGGCGCTGTGGCTTAAACCACAGAGCCTAGGGCTTGCTGATCAGAAGGTTGGCAGTTTGAATCCCCACAACAGGGTGAGCTCCTGTTGCTTGGTCCCTGCTCCTGCCCACCTAGCAGTTCGAAAGCATGTCAAAGTGCAAGTAGATAAATAGGTACCGCTCTGACGGGAAGGTAAACGGTGTTTCCATGCGCTGCTCTGGTTCGCCAGAAGTGGCTTAGTCATGCTGGCCACATGACCTGGAAGCTGTACGCCAGCTCCCTCTGCCAATAAAGCAAGATGAGTGCTGCAACCCCAGAGTCGGTCATGACTGGACCTAATGGTCAGGGATCCCCTTTACCTTTAATGGCCTGATTATGCTTGTGGATATTGCTGCAGTAGTGCCTTGTAGCGTGTATGTTGTTTTCTTCTGTGCTGTTACATTTGTTTCAGCATACCTGCATTTAAGAAGTCTGTACTCTCAAAACAGATGTGGCCATACATATTGTCCCGCTTTAGCCCTAAACTGCTTATCACTTCTGGAGTAGGCAAAAGGTAGTGGCATAGCTGCCAAGTTATCCCTTTTTTAAAGGGAAATTCCCTTATGCTGAATAGGCTTCCTCGTGAGAAAAGGGAAAACTTGGCAGCTATGGGTAGTGGCCAAGCAGGATGTGGCTTCCATGAGTTATTTTATTGGAGTTATTTGTGCTCCGCCATTTGTAAAATAGTTCCAAGGTGGCTTGGAACATAAATATACAAAGCAATAAAAAGCAGAAGATAAAATGATAAAAGTGTTTAAAATCAACATTTAAAACCAACAGGAGATAAAATGCAAATGGTCTCTAAAAGCCATCTGAAAACAGAAGGACTTTGCCTGAAAGATAAGGATATTGGGTAGTAATGTCTGTGAAGTGTCGATAATTTGGGTGTTGCTGTTGATAAACTATTTCTTTGGTATCCACCTACTACCATTTAGCTACCTCTGCCACTTTTCACATGGGTTGAAGCGTGTGGATCCTTTACAGATAAATAATCTTGCATCTCACCATAGTCTAGCCTAGACTGTTAAGAATATGCATAACACTCCAGATCATATTGGTCAAGGAAGGGGTATAGGTGGAATTCTGAACTACTGATACCACCTGAACACATCCAATAGAAATTATAGATGTTAAAAGTATTCTTAAGCTGTGCATTTGCAACTTAATTTCCCCTTGGCAATATCCTTCTCCCGGGAGCTTTTTTAGTAAGAGGGTGGCTCCACAGCATGGCAGAGGAATTACACTGAATATTTGCCATCTGTTTTCACAAACAAATTTTAAAAGGCCCTCTGAATATTCAAAACACCTGAAACAGCAGAGAATGTGAATAGCATCAGTTCAATTGAAGCAATATGACAACCAATCACACACATCAACTCAGCTTTCTGATGCTATTGTATATCTGCAGTTGTTCAATCAGATAATGCATGTCAATGTGATTGTCATGACAAAAAAAATCCTTCCAGTACCGGTAGCACCTTAGATCTGAAGAAGTGTGCATGCACACGGAAGCTCATACCTATGACAAACTTAGTTGGTCTCTAAGGTGCTACTGGAAGGATTTTTTTTTTTACTACGTCATACCAACACAGCTACCTACCTGTAACTGATTGTGATGAGTTCCTTTATTTGCAGAGCAATATAGATTTCTTCCTAAACCATGCAGCCTGTGGTATCCCCAACCAAAAGGCCTTGTTGAAAATGGAGTATGACTAGTTAAACTACTCCCCACCCCAGAAAAAAAATAGTGACAGACTCAAATTTATTTGGCCTTTCTTAATTACAGGGTTAGTTCCATGCAACACTGCATTTCCTCAACAAGCTGCTTTTTAACAAAAAGCTCAAAGCGCTACTGATTGGACACCAGTCACAATTGCTACTGACATTCTGTGACTTACCAGTTGTTGCAAACTCTTCTGCACTAAGATTAAGTTATTAAAATGGTTGGTTAATGTGCAAGATTCATCCAAACCAACTGTTACTTTTAGTGAGTTTGGTGTACTTTTTCACAGCTGGAAAACATTACCTTTATTATGACTTGAAATCATCTCTCTGTGCAATGTACTATAATATCCATATAGTGTGAATGTATGGGCTGCACTTTCAGATAATTGTAGTTACAGCTAAGTTACACCCTTCACTGAAATTTATTTCAAAAATACTACTGTATTTCCCATATTAAGATTGATCTCTGTGTAGGGAAAAACTGCAGGGAACTGAAATAAAGTATATTTATTATACTTTATTTATTATTTGCATCAATGTAAATATCAGCACTAGAAAGGGCTTGTGTATCAATAAACGGGCTGTGTCACCAAAGAGCCAGCAGTTTTGCCAAAAATTTGAAAAACTGAGTATTCTACAGTGCAACCTTTATTAAGCACGGTAGCTAGAAGAGGAAAACACTGAAACCCTTGGTACTTTCAGAGTAATATGCCCTGTAACTACAGTATATTTAAATCAAAATCGCATAAAGTAACAGAATTTAGACTAAAATTTAAAAGCTTTATTGTAGGAAACACACATTGAAGCACGTATTCTCCTAGATATGTGCCCATTTGGTTGCAAAACACATCTCTCTCCTGCATCTGATGGGAAAAGCAGATTCTAGCAACCAACTGTAAACTTCAGACTGTCCTTACCACTTGCTTGGTGAATATGCTGGTATAAAAAGCTGTGTACATGGTAAGAAGGTAAATACAAGTTTAACAGAAGTAGAGTGACTCTACTAAGCTTCAGGAAAGGTCTGAGACAAGGCTAGAATCCCATTCTCCTGCACCCTTAGTCCAATTTTCCAGCCAGTAAGCTACAGTCTAGCCACATTAATAAGTCAGAAGGAAGTCTGCAAATAATATTAAAGGAAATACATGAAAAGGGGGGGCCTTGTCTAAAAGGAAGAGCTCTTGATTTTCAGTCCAGTCCATTGGACGAAAGGTTCACTGGTGAAGTTTCTAAAACCTGTTGTTTGCCATCTACTTAGTTCTTGAGTTTTCTGCCTTGTTACTGAACATAATATTCACTTTTGCTTTGCTCAATTTTTTCTATCCCATCTTCCCAACTTTGGTGTGTTCTAGGATTGATTCCCCAGCCTCTGAGCTCCTCTTTGTTTTTTAATGTATTCATATCTCGCATTTTCCTCCAAGGAGCTCAAGGTGCCACTCATTTAATCCTCATAACAACCCTGTGAGGTAGGTTAGGCTGAGAAGGAAATGACTCTGCTAAATCTGGACAACTCTCACCACACAGATATTATCATAGTGTGCTTGCCTTTCTAACATTGCCATTACGTCAGCTGTGGAGGAACATGAGTGCCAATGTGTGTTTAGAACTTGTGTGCTGTAGAGCTGACACAACAAGCCACTGCTGTTGGATTTGCATGGTAATTACATTCTATATACTTAACACTGAACTCACCAAGTACCTCTGAGACTTTGATGGGGTACTGGCTTCTATAACTTCCTGACCTAATTAGTCATGACAAATGTGTGTGTGTGTGTGTGCTTGGTTTAGGGTTTTGTTTTGTTTTCCCCCCAGGGGTTTAGAGAGCTCCTGAAGCTATAGCCTCAAATAATTTTTGTTAAAACACAACATTAGTATAGATCTACAAGTAAATATTATGAGAAGTCTTAACTTTTTCCAACATGTACGCTATGCAGTGTTTGTGTCGAATGCGATGGTGCTTAAACTCTGAAAACAGAGCTGCCCCACATGAAGCTGAGGATTAAAGCAATCTCCTTATTACTGAGCTGTATTATTTTGTAAGTGCTCACTGTTCCTGAGATGCATTCCTCTGCAGTCATGCTGGACTTCCTTTCAAAACCTCTTTCAGTTCTCACAGCAATGCAATGCCTTTGATGGAGATCTCGTCACAAATGAGGTAAGCTTGAAGACAGCTTCTTGTATTCCTAATTGGCGTGCTCTTGGTTTTTTTTTAAGACCTCTCGTCCTAGAATTCTATCATTTCTGTAATATGATGAGTGTCAAAACTGGATATGTTTGGATTTTAACATATAAGGTATAAGCTGCTCTTAAATCTGATAATGAATACAAATATATTTATAAAAGCAAAATCGCATTATAAAACAAAGATAAGAGCACTGTAGGCTGTTAAATCAGCCATCATGCAAGTGGTAAACACAAAAAACAAATCTATACGCTTCGTTTTTGTGTGGCCAGGAAAGGTCATGTTTATGCATTTATATCTATAGGCCGCCTTTGTGTCTTACCCCTCTGAGTAAGTTGTTAAATAGACAAAACAGCTAACAAGTTTGATCTGAAATACAAAGAATGGTTTCTGATCATCTACATATTTATTAGATGCTATATATGGTGACCTAATCTAACAGTAGCAATTTCTCTATAACAGAATTGGTGAAAGACGTTTTCTTGGTCCTGGGAATATAATTTGGGCATAGGACTAAAATACCTTGGTGATTGCTCTACCTCATAATTTGACTTTTGTACTCCAAAAAAGAGCCCTACCTATGGTAGCTAGATGGAATGCTTAGAAATCCATGGATGAAGGTTTTTCAATACTGTACCAATATCAATACCAATAGCACATCCAGAGAGTGCATCTCTCTCTCTCTCTCTCTCTCTCTCTCTCTCTCTCTCTCTCTCTCTCTCTCTCTCTCTCTCTCTTTTTCTTCTTCCAGTACTTGGAACAATAGATCCACAAGTTGTATCACAAACAGCTTTTGGATGGGGCCAGTTGTATAATTCCCTGGGATGAATCCTAAAAGTGCTGCAGCACTTTTTGTTATATAAGTTCCCCATTGAGAAAAACACAATTCTCTCTTAAACTTCAAATGGTCTTCATCTATGATTTATTAATAACATTTAATGAATTTAACTAGCTGGCCCTGCACGCGTTGCTGTGCGTTAGTCTGTGAAATGGAGGGTAATAGCCCCCCTTCAGATACCCCTGAGCCTCAGAGTCCCCCTGAGTCGAGGCAAGATACTGTGGAGAGGGCAGGTTTCATCCCTGTCTCTCCCCCCCCCCCCGTTCTGACCCATTACATATCCCTGTCCTCTATTCGCCCCCCCCTTCCTCCACTTGGCCTAGTCTGGAAAGCGGCCTAGTCTGTCTGATAATGGCTGCCTTGGGGGTTTCAGTTGCTTGGTTGATGATGTCATTTGGTTTGTGGGTGTGGCCTAGATTTCACAGGAAGGGAGGGGGTGGAGGAGGGTACTACGCCACTTGAGGGCGTTGTTTGACTTGATGGAAAATCAGGTCTACACCTGCCCAGGTGTGTGATTTGAGGGATTTTTGCCCCCAACAATGCTCGGGGAGTGGCCTGGATCGTTGTGTCAAAATTTCAGGACGATCGGTCAAGCGGTTACGGAGAAAAGTGTAGAACGCAGTTTCACGATTTTTACATTTATATATAGATTTAGCATTTGAGTGTACAGCATACCTGAGAAAGTTAGGGTAGTGGCTGCCAAAAGCTGCCCAGTGCATCCTGGGCCCAAGTTATGGCGTGAATCCAGGTGGTTTTGGCAACCTTTCCACACTATAGTTTCTGAACCTTTAGAATAAAAGATGTTAGTAGTTACAGGTCACCATGTCACTGTGTTACAGTTGTTTGAAAAGTTTCCAATGCCAGTATTCCTTCATCTGAAAAGGATGCATGATGTTGGAAGATGCCTATGGTACTGGATAAGTTCACCCCATTGTTCCTAAAAACCATGTGTGGCCTAGAGCAGTACTGTACAGATTACCCTCCGAACCACATTTAGCCTTATATGTCAATCATTTAAAAATGTGTGATAGCTTCCCTATGCCAAAATGGGGTGCAGACATGGCTGAATGCAGACATGCCCTCAGGCCCATTTGGCTGGCTAGCTACATGTGAGTGATAACATGAACCTACTGCAAAATGCTACCCGTAGGTTAAGGTGAGGAAAGTTGTGGGTGTTGTTGGACTGCAACTCCCATCATCCTTGTCCATTGGCCATTCTGGCTGGGACTGATGGGAATTGGAGCCCAGCAACAACTGGAAGGCCGCAAGTGTCCCACCCCTGTCTTCAGTTGTGAATTTGTTCCAATTCATGAATGCCACAAACGTTTTAGCTGCTGCTTCTGCTGCCCAAATCTGATATAACAAAAAGCTCTCCTCAGTTCTAGCCACTAAAGACAAGCTCTCAATGGTTACTCTCCTTTTACGTGCACACATATAAATAATTTTATTTGTGTGGTACCTTTCCACAGGCCAACCACACTCATGGTGGCTTACAACATGAAAAAAATACATAACTACAGCATAACAAAAGTAGTCATAAAATAAAACATAAAAAACCCACAACCAAATCAAACAATTTACATCTTTGTGCAATGTTGCATTTGACCAGGTTTCATTTGTTGCATCTGACCAACTATGTTTAGATATTGGGAGCTGGGGAAAGTAGGTAAATACTGTAACTGTACAAGCCCCCATTCTCTGTTTCCCCACAATTTTAGCCAAATCATGCCTACATAGATTTCCAAAAACAAACTAAGGGGTCATCACAGAGTTGGGAAGAAAGGCCACATCTATCCCGCCCCTAATTAAGGCACAGGTTCAGATGATTATTTACTGATTTATTTCTCACCCTTCGCCTTAAGGTCCCACAATGGGTTCCAACATGAAAGCAATGCTAAAAACGGTCTCTGAAACAACTTACAGTAATTAAAAAAATAAGGTGGGATCTAAAAATATATACACCTCAAGTGTCAAAAGCCAGGGTAAAGAGATGCATCTTCGGAATCTTCCGGAAGCTGTATTATGAAGAAGCCACCACAAAGAAGGCCCTCTCCCAGGCCACCCCTACCCTGAGCCTCTGAGGGCAGAGGAACTAGCAAGAGGTCCCAAGAGGATCTGTGAGGAAGGAGGAGACTTTAACATACAGCCCACTAGCTGGAATTGATCCCTTTACAGAGGACAGCCTTCTATGTGAAAGGAGCAGTATTTTTTCCCTGGGGGAACCCCTAAACATTTTGTGAATCTTTGTACTTTTGTCCATTTACTGTATTTATTTCCCCCCTGATTTGAACTATAAAATGGTGGGGGTTTTTTTAGTCAAAACAAGAGTACCCCTAAACTTTTTTTAAAAAAGAAAAAAAGCACTAAAAAAGGAGTATTCTGTTTGAAAGGCTTATCTGGCCCAAGTGAGGAGTAAAGATAAAGAGAACCCTAAGCAGATATAAGCTGTGGTCTTGAAGCCACCCCTCTCAGCACCACCTGGGCAGTGAAGTGAGCAGGCTCACAGGTGACGTGGTTACAATGTTATAGCCTCCACTGTTGAAGGAGCTATGCCTTTAAATATCACTCGCTTGAGAATCACAAGTGAGAGAAAGAGTACATAGATTGCAATCAGGCGTGAGGTTGGCCACTGTGATAAAAGGCTGCTAGGTTTGCTAGGCCTTTGGCCTGGTTCAGCAGAGCTATTTTTATGTTCTTCCACAGTATGGTGAGTTATCTTGTAGTTATCTTTAAATTATGGCAATTGTTTCAGAATGTTCATCTTTACAGATAAATGAGCAGTTGCACATTTTATGAAAACCTGTGGGGTTTTTTTGGGGGGGGGGGTTGGGTGGTCTAACTTGCCCTCCAAACAGGAAATGTGTAAATAGCCACTCTCACTCTGCCTCACACAAAGCTTTTGAGCCAAGAATGACTTGGCTCAAATCTAATTTCTAAAAATGGCTTTCTAAATGCTAATTTGCTACTGTATACTACTAGTAAAATGCCACTTGTTAAGGGTGCTCTGGAGGAGGGTCTTCAAATATTGCAGGGACTATGGCATGCAGTTTGTGCAAAATGTCAATGTTGAGTGTCTAGCCCAGGGATGTCCCTATTTTTCAGTGACAGTTCCAGATTTACAGAAGCAGTCTATTTTCATCTGAGAAATGTTGGAGGATATGGAGTTACCTGACCCCTCAAGACAGCCATTTAAATGTTTTATTATGTTTGATATTGGAAGGTGTCCAGAGTGGCTGGGGCAATAATAATATTAATAATAATAATACATTTTTATTTATACCACGCTCTCCCCAGTGAGAGCCAGGTTCAGGGCGGCTGACATCAATAAAGTTACAATGAAAGAAAAACAATTGATTAAAATGCAGATTAAAATACAATTTAGATTTTAAAATTGTTTTAAAATGCAGCCTCATTTTAAAATGGCCCAAATCAAAACCCAAAGGCCAGGTGAAACAGCTCCGTCTTGCAGGCCTTGCGGAAAGATGTCCGCAAGGGCCCTGGTCTCCTGTGAGAGAGCATTCCACCAAGTCGGGGCCAATACTGAAAAGGCCCTGGCCCTAGTTGAGGCCAATCTAGCCACCTTATGGCTCAGGATCTCCAAAATATTGTTATTTGTGGACCTTAAGGTCCTCCGTGGGATAATATATAATATAATAATAATAAATAATTATATAGGACATCCCTATTTTCACTGGAAAAATGTTGGA
The DNA here is from genome assembly GCF_965207765.1 of Zootoca vivipara. Lineage (NCBI taxonomy): Eukaryota > Metazoa > Chordata > Lepidosauria > Squamata > Lacertidae > Zootoca > Zootoca vivipara. The sequence continues at coordinate 20,615,780 of NC_142590.1, read as the reverse complement.
GGGTATGGAGGATCTATTCTTAGACTTCAGCTCTCCTAATTGCCATTGGTCATGCTGGCTGGGGCTGATGGGAGTTGAAATCTAGTGACATCTGGAGGGCTCCAAAGTCCCTGCCCCTGACCTAGAATTATTTTGCCCCATGAAACTCTGTCAGAAATATCCTAGGTTCAGCTGTTAGTCATAGCAAATCATGACACATACTTACAGTAGACATCTTGGGAAGTGGGATATAATATATATCTACGTGTGAGGGAGAGACACCTCAAAAGACAAAGTAGATATAAAAGCTATCTACTGAAGTGAAATCAGCATTTGTGTAAGTTGCTGGGCCACCTGCCCAGTATAATTAGGAAGTAGTGAATTCAAATACTTGGTGCCTCGTTGATGTTTTTTTATTTACATCTTCATTTTAAAACAAACAAACCCAGGCACTGCTGAGCTCAGAAATCCCACTTGTTTTATCCAAAGCAGAAATAGGTCACAGACACTGCCTAGGTGTGTGGTAACACCAACAAGCCAGCCCCCACTTCTCCAAATCAGATTTACAATTTAATCTTTGTCTTGTCTAATCCCATATGTCAGATGCGGCCACAGTCTGTTGAAGGAGGAGACGCACTTTCTAAACTTACCTTTACATTTGATTCATTGAAGACGCAGTTAACGTATTTAGATTGCCATGCCTCAAATCTGAACGCTGTTCTCTCCGGAGCCCAACATTGTTTCACAAGAGCAGACGGGAGGAAAATACGTTTTCCCATCGTCCAATTTAAGATTTGTCATCTAGGATGGCCAGACAACGTGTCTGTGGTGATAAAGATGACATATAGATGGTTGGAGACCACCCAGCCCTTGCGACTTGAATGGCACACTATAATGGTGAAAAAGTGAGGGGGTGGTGAGCTAGCAGTTTAAGGGTTGTGAACAGAGATTTACTCTGCAAACCTAGAACAAGCAATTGGAGGGATGATTATTGATCAACATGAACATAAACGTTAAGCAGAATTTCTGTGATTATTAATAGAGAGAAGAAATGTCTGGTGGGTATTATAGCACTTTTAAGAGCCAGCACAGAGTGCTACGCACAGCTGAAACTTGACTATTCTAATTCAAAGGAGCCAATTTTTGGTCAGCCAGATGCCCGGGACTTTCCTAGATCAGCAGTTTAGCAAATTCCTTCCTGACCAGCCACAAAAACAAGTATTCTCAATAGATTTCTGTAGCTACTTTAGGTCAACTGTGTATGGAAGCCTTGGGCCGGGGATGACGACCTGTAGCCTTCCAGATATTGCTGGACTACAACTCCCATCATCCCTTCAGAGGTCTCCATGGGACACCATTCCTTTTCATTTGAAAAATATTCCCCTGGATTTATGGTCAGACTAGACTCAGAGAGCATGCTGCTTGTGAGCATCCACAGGCATCTGGTTAGCTTCAGAATAGGGAAAAGTATGTACCGTAGGATTAGATAGACTTCAGCTGATCCAACAAGGCAATTCTTGTAGTCTCTAACCCTAGAAGCGGTATGACATACAGTATTTCTGAAACTTGGGTCTCCAGTTGTTGTTGGGCCACAACTCCCTTCATGGCTGACCATTGATCCTGCTAGCTAGGTATGATGGAAGTTGTAGTCCAACAACAACAACAACAACAACAACAACAACAACAACAACAACAACAACAACTTATTTTGCTGCATTGTGATCTTCAGCTTCCAACTTCTGGCTCAGCTGGAGTTTGGTTCATAGCTGAGTTTGACAAAACAAAATGAAACCCAGCCTGCAGTCCTGCAGCCATTCAGGAACATCTGCTTATAAGCTCACTTCTTTTTCAGGATTCAGCTGTCTGCAAGAAGATAACAGCAAAATATTTCTATTCTCCAAGTCTGGGATGCTGCCAGTGCATAAGAAGAATGAGTTTCCTCAGACAGGTCAGGCTTCTGCTATGGAAAAACTGGATACTGAGAAAAAGGCAGAAGGTAAGCCAGAGGGAAGGAGAGAGAGGCTGAGATTAGTTTGAGAAAATGCAGTTAATTTGCTCAAGATAAATTAAAATCATTTTGGGAAATTCAGTTCATTTGCTCAGGGCTTTTGCTGAGATGTGCTGAGTTAGTTAATCCATTCTGTTCCTGGAATATTTTTACGAAGTACATTTTAGAATCAGGTTCATGGTACTGAGTTTTCTGACAACAACAAACTTGACATACTGGACTGTTTTGTCACTAAAAGTCTCAATGAGGAAGAATACCAGCCCCCACCAACAGAGGAGGTGGTGACTAGGATTCACTTCCCCTTCAGGTCCAGCTATGCTTACATGAGAATCTAGTGGCACACAGTACTGTGAAGATATAAATAAATGGACTTTTGCTGGACAGGATGGACAGGAAGCAAATGTTCAAATGTCCAAAATACTTGAAATCTTTTCTTGTGCTTTGGTTCTTCAAAGGTCAGGAACTTGTTACAAAAGTGCCTCAACTCGAAAGCAGGCATCCTGTGAGACTGTGGGCTAAATTACAGAACCCTCAACTGCAAATGTAGACAAATGTGCCCTGTTCCAGAAAGGGAAATTCACACACACAGGGACAGCATGTGCAATCATGCACCACATCTGTCCACATCACAGTGTTCACCTGAGCACTGAGCTAGCTAGCTTAGGGGTTCCCATACTGGTGTATGTGGACCACCAGTGGTCCAGACCACCGGTGGTCCACAATTTTAATTTAGAGGGCCTGCAGTGTGTTTGTGATTGATTTGTAACTGAAGACCGGGGGCGGGGTGAGAGAGATATTCGATCCCTCACATTGAATCTCAGCAACTTCCAAGTGGTCCATGGGGAGAAATGTTTGGGAGTCACTGAGCTATAGGCATTATTTTATGTGCATCCAGATCCCCATTGAGAGCGATCAGCTAATAATGAGCTTCCCACAGCTGGTGTTGTCAGGAAACTAGGAAGGCCAGGGTTAAAAGGAGGTTCACTTTATAGCAAATACATGCCTTACGTCAGAGATGGGGTTCCTGTGCCCCCCTTCTCTCAGATACTGTTAGACTTCAGCTCCCATTATTCTTGGGAGTCCAACAACATCCGTAGGGCCATAAGTTTCCCATCTCTGCTTTACATATAGCAGATTCCGGATTCAGCCATTCCCTGGCATCACCAATTTCAACAGCTCTTAAATAGCAGGGCTTGGAAAGACCTCTGTTTGAGACCTTGGAGCAGCTCTCAGGGCCAGAGCAGAGCAGTCCTGGACTAGGTGGTGCAGGTTCTGGCTCAGTATGTCGGCTCCACATGTCCAATAAACTTGGCTATTTTGGAAAGGGCCTGCAATTAAGTTAGCAGAACAGATGCTCAGGAATTTGATTTCAGTACCAGAACTGATCCTTTCCTAGTCACCCTCTGCTCCCCAAAACAGTTCTTCGTTTCAGCAGCCTAATTGGAAAGATAGAAAGAAAAGGTTGCTGCTGTCATTTAAAAAACAGCACATCAGAAATCCTTGGTGCTTCAGCTGAGGTGGCTCAGCCAGTAGAGCATGAGACTGTTAATCTCAGGGTCATGAGTTCGAGCCCCACATTGGATAAAAGATTCCTCCATTGCAGGGAGTTGGGACTCATGGCCCCTTCCAACTCTTATTATTCTGTGATCTCTTACAAATCACACAGAGAGCTGATGTCACCTACTTTCTGCCCATCTCTGCAAAAATGGCTCTCCCATGCAAAATTTCATTTAGGCCTCAACACACATTTAATAGTGGGGTCCAACAGCAGCTTAGAGTTCTGCAAAATGATTGTTTCTAGTATTGTTTAGTCTCAAGCTTAGTGAGATCTTAAACCAAAGATTTATGATTTTGTGGAGTGGCATTTAGCGGGCTGGGGTACGGGCTTGGAAGGCATGGATGAACCTTTATATATATATATATATTTAACAAAGTTGAAACTTGAAAAATGTAGAAGGGAGGGAGCCATCTTTTCTTTTTTCTTGTAAAGACTGCTCAGGATTTCTGATCATGCTTCCTGGTGATACAGTGTGGAAAGCATTGACAAGCAGAATTTCTAAGAAGCCTCAAGCTGTTAACCTCCCTCCTTTCCCCTCTTCCAAAAGAACATTTCAAATTCCGGGCCTTGACCTTATTTTTTCATCAAGATGACCTTTTTTGTGTGTCTTGAGATGTTTTAAGATACTGGATCTGATCCAGAAAAATCACTGGGTTCTGGCATTTTGCTGAATCAGGCGGGAAAGCTCAGAGCACCTTTCACAGCGCCAGAGCCTCCAAGGTTTATATTATATAAGGGCATTCCAATTACTGTACGTGAGAAACACAGCGAAGAGGAAGTGATTTTGAATGGGGCAATTTGAAACACTGCTCTTTTGTTTTTTTTCATCCTGAGGCATCGGGAAGAAGGATTTCTGTCTCCAGTTAGAACATCTGGGTCCTTTCATTCAAAGCCCCCAAACTCAAAACACTTGCTGAGGCATTTCCAGGGGGTGGAGTGCAGGAGATTAGAAAGCCTCGGGCAAACATTGCTGCAATTTAAAAAAATAAATAGATCTGATTTATGTGTGAGACTTGATGGGCCCATCTCATCATAGTTTGAAGTGAAGTGCAAATAATAATAATAATAATAATAATAATAATAATAATAATAATAATAATAGGATTGTTGTTAAGTTCACTGAGCATGACAGCAGGAATTGACTAGTTCTTAAAACAGTGGCTAACAGCACAGTCTTTTGCCATGATTACTAGGGAGTAAGCCCCACGTTCTTAAATGGGCCCTACTCCTTAATAAGTGTGTTTTGAATTGAAGAGAACCCTAGTGCATACTTATGCTATTGATATGATGGGCACTTGGAAATAATTGCTACTAAATTCTGTTGGGCTGAACGTGTAAGTATGCATAGGATTTAAGCCTATGTAGGAAATACTTCTGTGTAAGAATGCCTTGGATGAGGCTGCATCTTAGACCTTAGGCCAACCCACCAGATTTTCATCCACAGCAAAAGGGCCATAGCTCAGTGGTGGAGTTTACACTTTGCATCCAGAAGATCACAGATTTGCTCTCTAGTAATGTGGACAGGTGGCCATGATTCTAGGACAGCTCACCTCACCACCCACCAGCCATGTATGGCAGCACATCAGTGGCATTGTAACCCTGTTGTACACTGTGGTTTGTTTGTCAAGGCCTGGTCTAACTTTTCAGTGTTGTGGTTAAGGAACTCATAGGATGGTAATTAGTGGGTATTCAGTGTAGCAAGATAACCCCAGCATGAATAATGATCATTTATTTGTCGGAGGGGAGGAAAATATATGGTTCGCCAAATATCTTGGCAGCTTTGTGTATTAATTCCCTCAAACTACTTTGTGGCTTCTTTCCATGTAAGAAATAATGTGAACATTTCTTTTCTTTTACCTTGCTGCTTAAAATAATAGAATATATAATGATGTATAAGGCAAAAGCACACCAATAACACATTGGAGAAGTCTTAATGAAACAGCACTTGACCCAATTTTACAAAAATTCCACAAACAGCAAGACCAAAAGTTCATAAAACGGCAATAAAAATGTTGGCAAGGAACAACTTCAATAAGACAAAATAGTCAGCTAAAAGCTTTCTTTTAGAAATAGATCTTAAACAGACACTTAAAACCATTCAGCGTCAGAGCTTGGTGACTCTCGCCTGGAATGCCATTTGACAAGATGGATGCCACCAGAAGAAGGCCCTGATCCTTGTGACTGCTTTCCACATAGATAGACAGATCTGGAGCAAGGCTACATGTGGGGACAAACATAGGGTGCTCCGTAAGATATCTGGGTCAATTAGGGTTTGAAAGGTTAAAACCAGCACCAGAAACAAACCATGTTGGCAACAATATAGATTAGACAAAAAATGGGCATACTATGTTCTGAATTCCTTATTCCAGTTAAGAACCTTGCGGCAGCATGTTGCAGTTTCTGGATGCCTCAAGGGCAGTCCCATGCAGAGCAGATTTCAGTAGTCTAACCAGGAGTTGACTGGAGCAAAAATAACTGTAGTGAGATCCAGCTACATTCACACATTCAGTGTCATGTCTAGTTTTATTCAAAGACAAACACTGCAGTATTTTTTTCTTTTTGTGGAATATTCATTTGTCTTCTAACCCTTAATGGACTAGTCTTAACATAATAACCTTTTTAATATTCAAGAATGAGGGGGTGAAATGATTATGTAAGGCCAGTATAGCTCTAAAAGCTTATACACCTGCATCCTTATCAACATGTGAGCAAATATAATATGAATTTGCTTAACTCAACATATATAAAGCTGGTGAGAAAGGCATCTGTACTTTGACAAGCTAGTGCTTGGAATGCAGAGCACATCCTTTTCCGGTGTGTCATAAGATCATGTTTTCCAGTAATTGAATAGTGGTGTGAAGTCATTGCACACACCCTACACAGGCAGTAACCAGTGATGTAGAGATGGGCTGGGAAAACCATAACCATGAGGGCAACAAATCGTTCATCTGCTTTAACTATCTTTTATCTAGTGACTCAGAGTAGGAAGGTAGGGTGGCAGAAGCTACACATTTTAAGCAATATGCAGTTTGTGTATGAGCAATTGAAAATGGTAAATTCCACACTAAGTTTTCAAATGCAGGTAAAATTCTCATCTTTATATTACAGTAGGAAGCTAGGAAACGTATATCAATGATACCTATAGTCAGGTCATCCATCCATCTTGTCAAATCACTGTCAGTAGCTTTCCAATGTTTCAAACTACGTACGAGTTTGTTCAGTCTACCTAAAGATGACAGGGATTGAACCTGAAACCTTCTGCATGCAAAGTGGATGCTGTAAGCTAAAGCCCTTCTCAAAGCCATTTCTGCTTTTTGTGATGATGTATGGAGGGCCATCTTGTGCATTATACAGTGACAAACATGAGTGACCCTGTAGAGATATGCATGTTTTCAGCAGCCAGTTTCTCCCATTCATGTTTTATATTTTAGGTGTATACTTAAAATTTATTATGAAGCTTGTGAAGAGCCATCATAATGAATCTACCTGTATTTTTCACAATGGTTTTATAATTCCAAGGGTCCGTGGTGGCTGGTGCTTATTGATGGGGCAGAAGGCAATCCAACAGTAGCTTGAGCCAGAGCCAGTGAGAAGTTGAGCCAGAGCCCATGACAGGCATGGCCAAGCCATTCTACCTTTTGTCCCCATCCTCCTTTCTTTTGACATCTACAATGGCAAAACCAAGACAAAGGAGAGGCACTGGTTATATGTAAGAAGGGAGATGGGCTTGAAGGAATCAAGACTGAGTTTCATGGAGCACTGTCCCATCTGTCCTAATGGAGCAGCCTCCAGTGTCATGGATTGGTCTGTCACTCAAGACTGAGCTATTGAACAGCATTTCCAGCTGTCTCATAGACTTTGTTCTCCCATCAAGCTAAGCGAAACCATCACTTAGTGCAAGTGTCCAGTCTTCCAGAGTGGATCTTGCAGCTGCTTTGTTCTTTCCCAGACCTTTTTGCTGTTACACCATGCTGATCTGAGCCAGGTTTAGCATGTCATCTAAACCCTGGTTTGTGGTTAAGCTCTCTCCACAATAAATATAAGCTATAACCAAAACCAAACCTTGGTTACAGCTTATGGTTAGTCTGCAGAGAGAGCTTATCCATGAGTCTGGGTTCAGACAACATGCTAAGCCCAAACCTTGTCTTAACTTAGCTCAGTGTACCAGCAAAAAGACCAAGGAGCTGCAAGCAGCCACATATTAATGCTTTATTGTATAGTGGGATTGCAGAGTCATGTTTTATCAGACTCTTCTGTGATTGGTGAAAGTCACAATGTCTTCAGATTGCATCATTAACTCATCCAACATTTTCCCCCTAGCTTCGTCTTCTGGTTGAACTTGTGTGGCCTATGTCCTTGTTTCTTATCCTTGTCTGGCTGAGGAGCGCCAACCCACTCTACCGCCAACATGAATGTAAGAGCATAATCAGTAATGGAAACAACTTTTGGCATGCAACGCTCCTCGCTTAGGCTTTGAGTAAATCAAAGTGGCCTAGGTTTCTGTTACATGCTAACAAGTTGGGTCTTGTTTTACCTGCTGGTAAGCAAGGAAGCAGATACAGCAACGTTTGTCTTGAGCCAGTCCTGCATGTTGTGGGGACAGGGTTGAGTGCCACCAACCTGGAGCTCCCCAGCACTGTGCATGTTGAAAGAACATGTTAGGTGGCATCATTGGGATGGCATTTGATTTGCCCCGTGCTTGCTCTGATTCCCTACCATCGCCTGTCTGTTACTGGGGAAACAGAGGTTGATAGAGCCTTTCAATCTTCCCATGGCCTGTAGCTTGGGCCTTGATAGCAAATATTTACTAGAAAGTATAATGGGCATGATATAATGTTTTTGAGCTTTGCTGATGGAAGTAATTACATACTTCGCTAGCTCTCCCATAATAAAGCACCTATACACTAGGTCTAGGGGATTAAGGTGGATGAATCATCTTGCCCTGGACTCCTATACTTGTCCCTTTCTGCCCATTTAATCTACTGTTGTGGTTTTACCCTCGTCACTGCATCTCTTTGCACCTGAAAGGGTTCCCTTCCACATAATTGGCACAAAGTACGGTACATGCCAGCTGAGCTTGCTAACCAGACTATTGTTTTTGACCATGCAGTCTGGTTTGTTATCAAAGGGGAGGAGATATCAATCTGGTTTTTTAACCATGTACTATTTGTGGAAGGTAATAATAATAATAATAATAATAATAATAATAATAATAATAATAATAATACATTTATTATTTATACCCCGCCCATCTGGCTGAGTTTCCTTAGCCACTCTGGACGGCTTCCAACAAAATTTTAAAAATACAATAAAACATTAGACATTAAAAACTTCCCTATTCTAGAGAAAGCACTCTTCCCCCTAAGCATTGTATTCTTATTTGTGTTGTCTAGATCTTTAGTCATTTCAAAAGCTAAGATTTTCCAAACCACTGGAGCTGAAATGAAGTTTTGCACACATTTCTAGCTTGCACTTATGCGTTTGAAATCTTTTCAAATTTCACTTTGCAGAATACTTTTTAGTAACTTAAATCTTGCCTTGCTGTTAAGGTAGCAATGTTAAATACCAACTTACCAAATTTTATGCCTCCCCCCACCCCAAAGTTCCTAAATCAAACAGAATTCATAATTGGTAATGGTAAGCAAAGATATTCAGACTTTAGAGAATATAAATCTGAACTTTTGCAATCAAACACAATGTAGAAAAGCACTGGAATATTTTCCCTCCCACCAAAATCCATTTTGGCTCCAAGAACTGTACAGCATTGACTTTACTATGCTCCTGCTGAAATGAAAGGGGCACTCACTATAATTTTATTGACGTTTGCGTTAAAATAAATTCATATGTGTAGGAAAAGCATGCCACAGAATTGTGCCTGATCTGTCCTGCTTCAGAGTGTAAGTGTGGAACTCCATATTTTGAAAAATCCCCTCCTTCAAAAATAGACACCAAGCTTATAGAGACAGCACATATCAGAAACTTTAGCTCTGGCATGCTAGCTTATCATGTGCAGGAATTAAGTGGTGGTGGTGATCATAGAATGAGCTCCTTTGAGAGGAGGGGCCTGTGTTGGGGAAGGTTGTGCTCTTCTAATTAACCTTTTAATAATACTGATATGCCTTAATCTAATATGCTACCAGATAGCTCAAGCTCAGTTGGTTAGTATGTATGTAAGCGGTTTTAGCTATGTTTATTTCCTCCCTTTTTGTTTCTTATATCAAGGTCACTTCCCAAACAAGGCGATGCCCTCTGCAGGAACTCTGCCGTGGCTACAGGGCATCTTCTGTAACATGAACAATCCTTGCTTCAAAAGCCCGACCCGTGGAGAGTCTCCAGGTGTCGTATCAAACTACAATAATTCTATGTAAGCTGACAATGTCTCTTGTGTCTTGGGGATGGGGAGAAATCTGCCCATATTATAGGCTTCCATGTTCTACTGAGAAATTGTAGCTGAGGGCCGTAACTCAGTGGTAGTGCGTTTGCAGAAAGTTCCTGGTGGTTCAATCTTCAGCATCTCCAGGGGAATGGACCAATTAACTATGAACCCCAACATTAGACAGAGAATGTCCCCTGCCTAAAACCCTGGAGCACTTAGCTAGATGAGCCAAATGCTCTGATTCTGTATAAGGCACCTTCCTGTGTTTCTGTGCTCCCCAACGTTGCCTCTGATATAGGACTGCATGAAAAACAACCCCCTGATGAGCTCACAAAGTGTGGCCCAATTTTGTGTTGTGCAAAAACTGGTAAATAGGAGGCTAGGTAGAACTCATGTGACATAGGCTTATTTCTCTTATTGCTTTTTTTATCAGTGACTTTAAATATTTAATCAGTGACTTTAAATATTGTTGCTGCCCACTCTGTGATTTAGACGAAGGGCAGGTCACACACACACACACACACACACACACACACACACAGCATACCTTTAAATCACATGGCCTCCCCCAAAGGATCCTGGGAACTGTAGTTTGTTAAGGGTGTTGAGACTGTAGCTCTGTCCCCAGGATTCTTTGGGGCTGGTGGAGAATGTGGTTTTAATCTATTTTGATTTTATGGTGTGGATGGGACCATCATAGTAATGGGGTCAGGTGAAGGACACAGCCCCATCACCAGGGTTGAAGTTAAGAGTCAACTGCTTGTCCAGTCACCCTGCTTGTAAATGTAAGGAGGGGGTACTATCTTGTCCTCATTTTTTCCCATAGCCCTGTTGGTGGGCATAAGTAGAAAGGCGTAGCACAGCCCACCCGCAGGTTGGAGGGCTCCAGTCTGGTGGGAAAGGCAACTGGCTGCTGTTATTACTTTCTCCGCACATGTGCCCAGCAATGCTGCCTGCCGCCATGATATGGGGACCTCCTTTGGGAAATGTAGCAATCCATGCTAAGCAGCCTTTCTCCTCCCCCTGCTCCCCCACCTCCTTCAGTTTAGCAAGAGTGTACAAAGATGCTCAAGAACTATTGCTGAATGCACACGCAACAGAACTGGGCCGACTCTGGGAAGAACTACGCTCCATGACCCAGTTTATGGAAACCTTGAGGACAAATCCTGAAAGGATTGCAGGTAATAATAGTTCTCTGTCATTTGTAGAAAAGCCGTTAACTATTTCCTTGCTCAGAAGATAAGCAGTGGCCACACATTTTCAGCTTGATTAACCTGCAGTTTTTGCCAGTGACACAGCAATGGGACTCCCAATCCTTCACTCCAGGTGCCTCTGGTCTCTGCTGCTTCCCTTCTCCCTTCTCATCTGCTATTATATCCTGCCTGTCTCAGCTCCCAGCTTCCACAATTCACGTGGGCTCAGATTTTCACTTGGGCTTGACTTTGCCTCTTGGTCAGTGGTGGGAAGTCTGGTCCCCCCAGTGCTTTTGAGCCACACTTCCTACAATTCCTGGCCCTTTGTGCTCTTAACCTGAGACCCTTCCACTTGGCTTCATCTGTGCCAACATAAACTCTGCTCCAAAGCTTGTGCAAATACAGCAGTAATCCATTCACTTATTTGGTCAATAGACACAGTAATTTCTTTTCAGTTCAATTCTATACATGGCTATTGGGCTTAGGTTGGTGTGTATGTGTGTAGCAGGGATGGGGAAATTGAGGCTCTCCAGCTCTCCAACTACAACTCCCATAATATCTGACTTTGGCTATGCTAGCTGTGGTTGATGGGCACTGAGTCTGGAGGGCTGCAGGCTCCCCATCCCAGTTGCACTGGATTGCAGCCTTCATCCACAAGTTAGATTTTCTGGGTCAGTGACACATCAAGTCCTGACAACTCTACAGCACGCTGTCACAATGCAGGTTACAGGAGACCCCATTGTAACTCATCAAGCCAAAGAGCACTTGGCAAGCCTCACCGTTATGCTGCCTGCAGGGACTGCAAAAAAGGGTAGGTAGTTCAGTGTCGTAGCCTCCGGAGGGTGGGGAGCTAGCTGGGTGTTTTTGCCCCGGATGAAGCCTCCAGAGGGGAGCCACTGAGGCTCCCAGCCTTTGTGTATGTATGCGTATAAGCAATTGTGCATCCAGGGTGTGACAAACTGGGTCTTTGACCCAGCTGAAATAAAGCCTAGTTTTGCCCCTGGGTAAGTTAAGCTGGTGAGCTGCATTCTGCTTGGTGGGTCACAAATTGCGTAGGCCTTCATGAGTTGGTTGAGCACCAGCACCAAGTCCATGTCTGGTCAACCGTTCCCTAAGGACAGGGGTCAGCAAACATTTTCAGCAGGGGGCTGCTCCACTGTCCCTCAGACCTTGGGGGGGGGGGCGGAACATATTTTGGGGAAAAAAATGAACAAATTCCTATGCCCCACAAATAACCAAGAGATGCATTTTTAATAAAAGCACACGTTCTACTCATGTAAAGACATGTTGATTCCCAGACCGTCCGTGGGCTGGATTTAGAAGGTGATTGGGCCACATCCGGCCCACGGGCCTTAGTTTTGGGACCACTGCCTAAGGACATGCTTTTCTTGTTAAAGAGGTTGTTGGCCCACTTGCAGGCTTATGATCAATGGTGAATATGAATGTGCAAACGGATTCTTACTATTCTTTCAGTTCTGTCAGAGATTGTGGCCGCTTACCTCTGTCCACTCTGATGAGAGAGCAGATGCAGATATTCTGAGCATTTTTTGCAGGTTTTTGAAGAATTGCAAGGAGTAGGCTCCTAGGAAAGCTCCTAGAAAATTAGGCCACAGCAGGTTCTCCTGCTTGATTGGGAGAAGTCTACTCTGTAGTTTACTTAGCATAATGATTAATCCAGCCCTGGTCATGAGAAACTAATTGGAGGAATTCGGGACTCCCTACAAGGCAGCAGGTCTTTGGGAGGTGAACTGAAGAAAGAGATTACAAAACCATTTCTCCTTGAGTAAGTGACTGGGCGGGAAACCACACACACACACACACACACACACACAGAGAGAGAGAGAGAGAGAGAGAGAGAGAGAGAGACCAAACTACAAAACACTCAAGAGCTTTGAAGCTCACAGTTCCAGGGCCACACTCCAGGCCTTTTTAGGGGGGAACTTTTCTCCATTCTTTGAAATCCCAGGTCTGCATTTTATGAGCACGCCAACCCCATTCAACATTCAGAAAAATAAACAAGTGTGGTCCAAATGCCAAGTCTCTTGTGTAATGTGCAATACAACTGTCATTTCACATTCAGACACCTTTTTAAAAATAAAATAAAGAGTCTTAAACGCTGTTTGTTTTCAAATGAATGCACTTCTTTTAGGCCAGTATTTGCCAAACTTCTTAAGTTCACCCCCTGCCCTCCATTTCAAACTTATTCTACCTCCTGCCTCTCTCCAAATCCAGTACTGCCTAGTATGAGTGTGTAGCAATTCTCACATGGTTCCTGCTGTGCAGCGATCTCGATGTGGATAGGGCCCGCATTGCCATTAGGCAACGGAATAGAGCAAAACGTTTCTGCCACTTCCTAAAACAGCATATCAGGAAGCACTGTTGGAACAAAGCGGATGTTTCTTCCACATTTGGCTGAGAATGATGGCGCAATTGAGGGAGCTGTCAGCCCCACAAGCCTCACATGATTCAGTGTTGATCCTCTGCTAGAGGGCGTGTGTCACCCACGCCTTGGCTGATGGGGAGAAGAAAGCCTGTCTCAGCATCTTATCTCTGTTTTCGGGTGTTCCACTTTCTCCCAAGGGGACCCAACCCCATGAGTTCGAGTACTAGTGTTTTTAGACAAACCTGATATTTAATGCAGGCAGAGGAATAGAGCAACAGCTCTGGGAAATTAATCTCTATCTCGATTACTTTTGTTCTGTGTATGTCTCAACTCCTCAGTTGTAACTTCTCAGTTGTAACTTCTTTAAATAATATTATAATAGGCAATATTTTTTTGGGGGGGGGGAGGTGGGGGAGCTCACCATGAGAGTTGTTTGTTTGTTTGTTGCAGGCCGAGTCGCAGTGCCATACACACACATACAGAGACACAAACACACACACAGGCAGTGCCTAAATGTAAGATGTGATTAATAACCTCAAGCAGACAATGATTTGGAATAGAAACGGCCACAACTTTATTGATTACAGATTTTTTGGCTCAGGCATTGGGTGTATATCAGGCACAGGCACACTCGCCCCTACAGATGTTTTGGAACTACAACTCCCATCATCCCTGACCATTGGTCCTGTTAGCTAAGGATGATGGGAGTTGTAATCCCAAAACATCTGGAGGGCCGAGTTTGCCTATGCCTGGTTATATTGATTTCAGCCCCTGCCCCAAACATAAAATTAATTAATTTTTAAAAGGTAAGGGAACTCAGTGTACTCCGAGTTCCTGCTCAAAAAACCCCTTGCCTTTAAAGCACATTTTCCCCTCAAAAGAATTCTGGGCACTGTAGTTTTACCCTTCCCAGAGTTACAGTTCCCAGCAACCGTTAACAAACTACCGTTCCCAGAATTCTTTGAGGGTGTGCTTTGAATGTGCTTTAAAGGTATAGTGTCTACGCAGCCTTCAAGGCCCTTGGCATGCATTATCTCACAATTTTTTTACCACAATCTTGTGGGGTATGCCAGTGGAGTTGGATGTGGGCCCAAGAGTCAGAAACAGTGCTTTCCTTAAAGCCATGGAATGGGTTTGTGGTTCTTGCTTTAGCTCAACCACTGTACAGTACTGGCTTTCTTAAAGCCACAATGGTGCACCAACTCTTAATAGGCCCCTCGTCCTTTTTGTCTTCTTCACCCAGGAAGAGGCATACGAATCCAGGACATCCTGAAAAATGGGGAGAACCTAACTAAGTTTCTGCGTGAAGGTGTGCGTCTTCCTGACATGGTGGTTCACCACCTGATGAATGCTCAAGTGAGACCTGAACAGGTGAGTCTTGTAAATATTGCAGCAAACAGGCTCTGTTTGCATGTAAATATTCTTACAGTATTTTTCTGCTGTCAGTACCCAAAAGTGCTTAAGGCAATGGAGAGGCAATAAAATAACACAATTTTAAAAGCAATTGAAATTGATTAAAAGCCAACCACCTTGAATGAAAAAAAACTAGAAACAAAAGCTCTGAAGGGAAAGGCTCTGTGGTTGAGCATCTTCCTTGCATGCAGAAATTTCCAGGCTTAATCCTCGGCATCTCCAGGTAGGGCTGCAAAGGACACCCACCTGAAACCCATTTAGCACTTCTGCTAGTCAGGATAGAAAATACTGCGCTAGATGGACCAGTGGCCTGACTGTATAAGGCAGCTTCCTATGCTCCCATGATCCTGACAGCCAGCAATGGTTTATACTGCAGAATAAGTTATAAATTTCAAAGAACAGCTACCGATCATTAATGAATTGCCTTCTGGAGTAAGAATACCTTCACCAGTCCTCAAAAGTGAAGGAACAGGGACCCTGGGTGGGCCTTCGTTGGAAGTGAACTATACAGATGCCATAATGGAAAAGACTCCGTTCCTGATCATCACTCCTGTCATCTGGGGAAAAGGTGGTACATGGAGCAGTATTTCTCCTATAGGCTTCAGGCAGCAACAAAAAAAGGCATGCAGGATAATGTTTCTAATAAGATATGTAGGACTGTATTATGTTGTCCCTAAAGCAGCCAATCTCACTTTATAGGTAGCCTCAAGAATAAAAGAGCCCACCCAATAAATCAGTTGACTCTAAGGCAGGCATCCCCAAACTTTGGCCCTCCAGATGTTTTGGACTACAATTCCCATCTTCCCCGACCACTGGTCCTGTTAGCTAGGGATCATGGGAGTTGTAGGCCAAAACATCTGGAGGGCCGCAGTTTGGGGGTGCCTGCTCTAAGGTTTAACCATGGTTCGTGCTAACCATTTGCTGTTCTGGTTAGGATCCCAGAAGTATAGTAGAAGCCCATAAAGTTTAGCTTATCTTGCCAATTTTTGTCCCCCACCCCCAAAAAGGTGTGTGTAAGAGACCTGCTTTTCACTGTGCAAGCTGAGTGGGTGGAGAAAATGTTTTAGCCATGCCTCAGTCATGTGGCTGGTCAGAGCAGATGTTTACACAGCCACAGGGAACGCAAGCTATGGTTTGCAAACGCTGTTTAAACAATAGTTTCTAGGTGATCATTTAAGAGGAAATGCATTGCCACAAAAAAAGGAACTGTGTCCCCCACAAGAGAGGGTACAGGCTTGTATAAAATTTGCACATGCTAATTTATATGTGTGGATGCAAATGCAGAAATAATTGCTGTAATTTAAACAAAGTAAAATGCATCTTAGCAGTGGGAAAGACTTTGACCAGTAGGTGACATGTATGCCTGCTCAGTCTGCAGTTCAAATGGCAGCTGCTGCTGAGCAACTTAAAAGCTATAGACTTAGCTTGAATATAGTCATGGCCACCTTAAACTAGCCTATTGGTTTCACATCCTGCTTTGCAGCAAATCTTTAACCATTGGTTTGGTAATGAGACATAATACTTGGCCATTCTTCCAAAGCAATCCATGACTAAGGCACAAGTATTACCAGAAGTTGCCTTTATTGCTTTTGAGGCCTGCAGAGGCTGATGCTCAGTCATGGATACATGCCCAGTAAGGAAATTTTCATCTATGACTAGACCTGGCTTGGGCTCCCTCTGTGGTTGTCTATGCATCACTTTATCTCAATAGACGTGTGAATGAGACCCCAATGCCCATGTTGGAGGAATGTTGAAAATCCACCAGTCCTGATGTCAGCGGGGGCAGAGGTGGAAGGGCATTGTCAGGGCATTGTTCCAGGTGAATAGACTGGACCCTCGGATGACAGATCTCCTGTCTTGAATGCTCACCAAAATAATAGCACTTCGGCCAAAAAAAAAAAAAACACCCTTTGGTGGAAAATTGCAATCCCAGGTTATCTCCCTGCATCTCCTCCTCACAGATAGTTTGTGTGTGATTCAGTCCAGGCTGTCATTGCCCCCTTCTGTCCTTGTGGCTTGGGAGCTGTGAGAAGAATGTTGTGCTTATGAATGAAGCCGGCTGAATCAGATCTCTGGAACGAAAGCCTTTCTGACCGTGTGAGAGTGCAGGGAGAAGGAGGGAAGGACTCCAGCTGTCTGGGCACAATCCCTTTTTCTTTTATTTCCCCCTTTTTTCATTTTTGCTGTACAATGCCCAAATCTGGGAAATGTGTGTGGCTGTTTGTGGCCAGCAGGAGATAGAATTAATGAGCTTGCTTTTCACTTTTCACTCCTTTGGGGTTTTGAAAATTGTAGGTGGCTTGCATGATCATTCGCTGGATTGTTCAGCTGATTGGGTTCTGACCGGAGCTGTAGGAAGCGCCCTGGCAGCTCTCTGAATTGCACAGAAGAAAGCATTTTTATTTTTTTACCCCTGACAGCCTGGGGGAAAAAAAGTTAGGTTCTATGTGATGTGAAAGCCAGCGGTCTTTACCAGCACAAGTGGTTTCAGTGAAATAAAATCCTATCTCTCCCGCTCTTTTATTTTAACGAATAACAAATTCTGCAGGGCCCTGTGTCGGTGACTTTGGGCACTCACCGGTCTTCTTTTGATGGGTGTTGAAAATCACCAAGACACCAGTGTGTTCAATGGCAAGACAGTCTTAACACCCCACTAAAGAAACCGCAGTTGAGTTCTCCTAAGAATAGCATGTTGGCCATCTCATCATGTATTCTTGTAAGGGTGCTTAATTAAATGTGGTGATCTTACTTGGCCTAAAAATCAAACGGATTTCTGTACCTGAATAGTGAAGTGGAGTTCTTGATCATAATTTATTAGAGTGTGCTTGTACACACTAATGAGCGTGAACCCTCATTAATACAGAATATACATTAACCTACATCCCATTCCCTTGTCAAAGTGGCCCTTGGGTTGCTGACCCAGGTCTGCAGATCTCCATTGTGATTCTTAGGGCTCATCTACATGCAGTTAGCCATCCGCGTAATAAACCTTTTCATGGACTGCAGTGTAGTCTAAAGATGGGGTGAGAAGGTGGCATGTTTCAATAGTCTCACATGAAAATCCCCAAAGATAGAAAATTAGTATGCCAGGGGTGCGGGTAGGCTAGAACCTTTCTCCCTGATGCCTAGCTTTCTTTGTGCAGTGTTTTTCATGTAAGAGGGAGCATGCCGTCATTCAGTCCTATATTCCCGCCTCCACCCCCATTCTGTAGCAGCAAAGCCATGCCATCCACAATTCAATTTTTAAGACTGCCTGGTGTTCATCTGGAAACGTATCTTAAACGTACAGTGCACATTTCTAGTTACAAAGCAACTTCCTGTTTCCAGTTGACCAGAAGCTACTCTTGGAGCTGCCCTTTGTGAACGGATGTCATTACCATGGGGTGCTTTGATGCTGCTTTGCCACTGTTAATCATATATCCTGTCCACCTCCCCCTGTTTAAATGCCATTCTGGAGAATGAAAAGAGGATGCTGGTCAAACTAAGGCCTGTTTATGAGCATTTGAACCTCTTTTTTC
This sequence comes from Zootoca vivipara, assembly GCF_965207765.1. Taxonomy (NCBI): domain Eukaryota; kingdom Metazoa; phylum Chordata; class Lepidosauria; order Squamata; family Lacertidae; genus Zootoca; species Zootoca vivipara. The sequence goes on along the minus strand of NC_142590.1, from coordinate 20,597,352 downwards.
TGCAAAGCGTTGAGCACAGCTGAAGCGCTGACCTCACAGCACCCTGGGAGTGCAGGAAATGACACACACTTGCTCATGAAAGCTAAACCTAATCTAGAGGCCACCTAACTGAGAAAATATTTTGTTCCTCATCTCGAAAGTGCTTGGTGAACAATGGCACGCTGATAAAATTACTGGAATGTATTTCTCAACTGCTGCTTTCAGGCTGCAGGGCAGATAACAGGCAGCTTTTGGCTCCCAGAAGAAAAAATGGTGTGTGGGGGGGAGGTTGGCTGTAGTCAGAACTACCAGGAAAACTATATGGAGAGGTGTAATGTTTTTCTAACTCTGCTCTTCTGGGACATTTTCTGAATTGGGCCTCTGTTTAATGAAGCTTCTGCACATAAAGGACATCTTAGGAGCTTGTGGTTAATTTCAGTAAGCCGATGTATAATCTTGTTTTCATTTCTGTGTCTTAACACAAGGTTGTTTTCTGATGTCCTTGGCCCATCCATCATGGGGAACACAGATGTTATTTATTATTGATCTCAGTGCTTTTTTTCCTGCTGTTCTACACCAAAGTGTATTTGTGGCAGATCACAGCAGCTGCAAATTATTTCAGAAAATAAAAACATCATAGAGAAAAACCAACAGTAAAACAATAATCGTTAGTGCCATTCCGCCCCCACCCCCCACCCCCAGCAATCTAAAAGATAGCCGCTTGGGTTTCATCCAAATTACGCATTAAAAATAATAATAAATCTTAGCGAAAAGTAATACAAATTCTGCAGCAATAGTCTATGACCTGTACGGACACTGAAAATTATGCATGCTTGCATCATTTATTTTATTATGCACCATTTATCCTGCAGTGTTTGCTATTTAACATAATTTATACCGGCTGCAGTAATCATTTGGGCGGGGGACCAGGTGCCAGACCCTTTTATTTTCCCAAGCTTCTTAATCTGAAATGTATTTTTAGTACCATTGTACAGGCCTTAACAACAGGTAGGTCATTCTCAGACTGCGTGCACATTATTGGCTTAAATGGTAGCTACATTGTTTCCCCCCCTCCTCTTTTTGGTTTAAAGGCTTTTGGGGTGTGTGTGTAAATGTATCAAAACACTGCATTTCCTAAGAAACTACAGGATTGGATATGGATTGCAGCTAATGTGTGTGTGTGCACAGCCCTCTGCTGCTGTTTTATTCTGTTTTAGGCTTATTTTCATATTGTACTTATGGTTTTGTTTTATTTTTACTTGTAAACATACATAAGAGCCTGCTGCATAAAGCCAATGGCCCATCTACTCCAGCCTCCTGTTACCACAGTGGCCAACCAGATATCTGTGGGAAACCCACAAGCAGAATTCAAGCACAAGAATGTTCTCCCCTCCTGTGGTTCCTAAAGAATTGGTATTAAGAAGCATTACTGCCTCCAACTGTGGAGGCAGAGCAAAAGCCATCATGGCTAGTAGCTTTCGACAGTCCTCTCCTCCATGAATTTGCCTAATCCTCTTTGAAAGCCATCTAGGTTGATGGCCATTACTGACTCCCGTGTGAGTGAGTTCCATAGTTTAGCTATGCACTGCATTAAGAAGAACATTGTTTCATCTGTCCTGAATATTCAAACATTCAGTTTCATGAAACGTTATCCATGCACTTTGCGTGTCGAGACCCCGAGGCCACCCCCTTGTTGATGAATGAGACACAAGGACACAGATATTAGGTTAATGTTACTGGGCAAATTTAGGCCACAACTTTATTAGTTACAGAATGTGAGCGGTATTGACTTAGGCAGTTGAATTGACCCGACTATATCTGACTCCTGCGTGTTACGCAGGGAGTCCTGTAAGGGTCAACCACCAGTAGGGGGAGCCCCGTTGGCGCAAACCAGCTCAAGCTCCCCCTGGGTTCCCGACAGGGTTGTGGCATGGCCATAGCCCCGCCCCGGGCTTCGGACAAGATCCACACTCCCGGATTCCTTTAACGGAATACCCTTTAGCTTGGAGGGACAGGTGATGGCCACACCTCCCCTCCCCATCATAAGATCAACCAATGCCTAACCACCAAACCTTACAAAGTTGTGACGATTGCTACGAGGTAGGTGAAAACCAAGTGGCTGGTGCCAATTTGCCAAGTGGAAAAATTTCTACCAGGCCCCTCAACGGCGACCAACCGAGGTCCATAGCAAGGCCAATGTTGAGAACCTGAAAATAGGGAGGGTGGGCAGGAGATCAAGGAAGCGCACCAGAAGGAAGTTCTCTGGCTCGTGCCTTGGTTTAAATGGGTTCCAGCCACACACACCCAGCCAGCGGATAGGCTGGCTGGATCTGTGATGTGGCTGGGACCTCCGGGTGATGAGGGACTTCATCCCCGCCCCCGGAGGGGAGTGGGTGGTCATGTGATCCACTGCAAGTCCTCCCCACTGGGAAGTGGAGCAGATTTCTCAATGCCATTAATAATTTTTATAAATTCTATCACTCGGACTCCTACTTGTCTTTTGTATATAAACTAAAAAGTTCCAACCTTTCTTTATAGTAGAGTTGCTGCACCCCCTCAAACATTTTGTTCAAAGGGCTGTTCTGAGCCCTTTCCAACACTGCAATATCCTTTTTGAGGTGAGGAGTGGCCAGAACTGCACACAGTATTCCAAATGTGGTCACACCACATTATACACCACATTGTATAATGGCATTATGAAATTGGCAGTTTTATTCTCAGTTCTTCTCCTAATGATTCCAGGCATGGAATTTGCCCTTTTCACAGCTGCCACACACTGGGTCCTCATCAAGCTATCCACCACAACCCCAAGGCCTCATTCCTTGTCCGTCAATGCCAGTTCAAACCCTATGAGCTTATATGTGAAATCATTTTACTTTGTTTTTGCCTCAACATGCAACACATGCTTACATTGAATTGCATCTGCCATTTTTCCACCCATTTGCTCAGTTTGAAGAGGTTCTTTCAGAGCTCTTCACAATCTCTTTTTGTTTTGATGGTCCTGAACAATTTAGTATAGTCAGCAAACCTGGCCACCTCACCGTCCACTCCTAAATCCATATTGTTTAGAACAGGGCTTTTTTCCCCCAACCGGAACTCGCTGGAACTCAGTTCTCAGATGGGTGCCATTGCCATTCTAAGAGAATGAGGGAGGTGTTCATGCTGAGTTCCGGCAACTTTTTTTTCCTAGAAAAATGGCACTAGTTTAAGGGCAAGTTAAAAACAAAACAAAACACCACAGGTCCCAATACAGAACCTCCTGAATAACTTTTGTTGTTGGCAGTATATAAGTATTGAAAACAAACACAAATAAACAAATAAAGGTCTGAGCTGTGCACTGAAGTGAACTGACAGTGATTCTCCACATGGATAAAGAATACGTATGGTTTGTCTTTTGCCTACAGTTTGCCTTTGGCGTCCCAGAGTTGACTCTGAAAGATATTGCCTGCAGCCGGGCCCTGCTGAATCGCTTCATTATCTTCAGCAGTCCAGGGGGCTTCCAAGCTGTGCACCAGGCAATGTGTGCCCTTTCCCAGGAGGACCTGCAGAAGGTCGAAGACTCTTTGTACGCCAACACAGACTTCTTCAAGCTTTTCCATTTGGTGAGTACCGGCTGCCAAAGGCTGATCTTTTTAGAAATGGTTACGTTTGTCTTGTTTTTCAAAATTATTGTTTCTTGGATAGTAGTGCTGCTGCTGTATTTGTCCCAGTGGAAGAGGTAAAATTATTAGATGTTGTTACGTTGCTGGTCTCTGAGAAAAAGGAACCTTAGGTACGCGATACCTGTGGCCCAGCGCCATGGTGGGCGTCCTGTGGGATCCTGGTTAAGGATTCCTGTGGAAAGGAATGGCTGTCTTGGAAGCGGGCATGGCTGACTGGCTGGAGTCAGGAACAGGTGCATGGCAACCTGCAGCATTTTTCTTGCAGGACAGGCAATCAATAGCTCAGTCGGTTTGAGCCCCACATTGGGGAAAGGAGTCCTGAATTCAGGGGGTTGGACTTGAAGACCCTTGTGGTCCCTTCCAACTCTACCATTCTGGGATTCCATAAGAACTGCTTGGTTTGCTATCATTTCATTTTAATTGCTTAAACTTTTCCATAACTCTAGACTCCTTGATTGTAGGTTGTTGCCATTTTGAATTCATTTAAGACGTCTCTTACACTTAGTCCCTTTCCATGACAATTTTTTGTTTGTTTGCCCTTCATTTTACACTTGAGATTCTGCCAGAGTTTTCTCTTCAGTATCCTTGAGCATGCCTTGCTCTCGTGAGCCGTCAAGGTGCAGTTTGGCAGCATTTGTGGTTGAAAACCGGAATTTTGCTCATACTAGGTTTTTGCTGGGAAAGCAGCGGGAGGAAAAAAAATCCACTTGAACATGGACCTAGAAAGCCTGTAGCTGTGCCTAGAACTTGTGGCACAAAATGAAGTATGGATGAGCCCTGGGGTTGTGCTCAGGTGAAGTGCAGGCATCCACCTCATAGTGTTAATGCACATGGCTGCCCCCAAAGGATCCTGGGAGCTGTGATTTGTTCAGATTGCTGGGAATTGAGTGCCACACATGTAACAAACTACGCACAAAAAATGCACTAACAAACTTCCATGCCAGCAGTGACTGTGCCTGTGGGATATTTTTACTCATTAGACTGTGAGGAGGTAAAGCACAGAAGGAGGAAGGGTTCAGTGCCTCCCATCCTTTTACAGTTAACATAATACACTCCCCTTCCCACTTCTTTATATGTGAATGGGATGGCCTGCTGAAAAATACATATGTGCACACCGCCATTATATTTTAATTGCCCCTTCATGTATATCTGCTGATGTAATTGTGGTTGATGAGCCCCTCCCTGCTGCCAGTCTTTCCTTCATACCCTGAATTCAAGGAGGTTTGGTATGTCACGTATCTGAAAGATGATATGTGTTTAAGGAACTGTGGGGTTTTCTTAAGGAGGGGGAATTGAACATTAAGAGAAAGAGAGAGATATGCAGATGAGGAAGGAGCAGGGTAGGGCAAGAGCTGCAAAACTACAGGTGGGAGACAGAGAAGGAATGAGAGTTGGGCTGATGGAATGAGTAGTTGGGGTGGGTTTGCGGTTTGGGGAAGAGCCAGGATGTATCCAGATGTGAGTATTGTGGAACTGGTGCTGCTTACATACACAAGTTTTTTTGCAGTGTCTGTGCGTGATGTTGTCGTAATCATCAAAACATCAGCTCATACCTTTAGAAAACTTTTAATCCGGATTTCCTCTTTTTGTGGAAAATCCAATGAGTAAAAATAACCTGTTATACTTTGGCAGCCACTTCTGGCATGGAAACTTGTTAGAGCTTTTTTCTTTTTAAGCAAGTGCTTTGTCACATGTGTGGTGAATGGTGTTTCAGTCGGTGACCTCTAATGATAGCAGCCCCTACTTCTGTTTGCTCCTCACCTGTGTGCAACCTAGTCTTCCCATGTTCAACACTCTAACCATTTTGCAGAGGGACAAAACAATGACAACACTGCAGAAGCATTCTGTTAACTTTTGCCCACTTGGGCATGGGCTTTTGTGGACAGCAAGCAGCAGACTGGCAGTGAATATCCATGACTGTAAAAACAGAAATAAATGGAAGTGAATGCATGAAATGCACACAGAGAAAAATTGCCCCCCACCAAATTGTGATACAAAGCCCCTGTCAGTAAGGAGTCAGAAGAGGGATGGAGGGGGATTTCTGCTAGATCTTCTCCTTGGGAAAAGTTTGCAAGATCTTGTCGGCAGATTGATGTGGGGTTGAAGGGGAAGATTTGGGGAGAAGGTTATATGACTGGAGTGTTCACTACACATACACAGAGAGAATAGTACAGGTTTGTGTGTGTGTGTGTGTGTGTGTGTGTGTGTGTGTGTGTGTGTGTGTTTCTGGCAAAGCAAAGGGTAGAGCTGAAGGAGGAAAGGCTGTGTTTACAATTGTCAGAGTCAGCACATTCTTCAGATTTCCTCCAGAAGTGTTCAGCAGACTAGTACCAGGGACGGAAAATGTGGGCAGTGGGAATCAGCCAAGGCTGCTATGTGGAGGCCCAGGCAGAATGTGAGGAGGGCAGAGCAAAATGTATCCACAGGACCGCTTTCATGTTTATGTTGGATGTCATTGTGAGTTGCAAAACCTTTCAGGTGAGCGAAAGGCATAGCAGAGTCTTAACGATCTCTCCATCATTCTGCCTTCAGAGGCTACAGAGAAAACATCAACAGTAGCTCGGGGCTGTTTGGGTTATGGGCGTTCCTGTTCACTGTACACGACAGGTTATAAATACCACCATGTGTGCACCATAAAACTGTCAATTTGTCAGGTCCCTGACAGCCTGAGAGTGATCAGTGCTTTTCTCCCATTCTGTGTTAGCCTGCTGCCTGGAAGGAATGATGCCTTCAGCAGAATAGCTAGTCCCCGCAGAAACCTTTTCAACTTGCAATCTGATTTAGGGCTTTTTACAACTCTGCCCCAAGGATATGAAATCTGAACTTTGCCTGCAAAGCAAATACTCTGGTGTCAGAGTTTACCTCAGCTTACACTCGAGTGAACAATTGTTGCCCCCTGAAAGGGAATTCATTGTTATGGTTTGAAGGTAATTCTGGCATTGATTTCCTATCCTTAACCTCTGAGGTAAGATAGGCAGGGCATCGACAGAGCTACTGTGAAGAAATTGACCACAGATACTGGTGGGCCTCAGAATAAGCTCACGATTTGGCCATCTCCTCAACTCTTCAGTTATTTTGAAAGCTGCCTTATACCAAGCATTATAACCATATACCTCATTATATGAACATAAAAAGAGTCTGCTGGATTAGGCCAATGGCCCAAGTACTCCGGCATCCTGTTCTCACAGTGTCCAGCAAGCAGGATTCGAGCACAAGAGCACTCTCCCCTCCTGTGTTTTCCAGTAACTGGCATTCAGGAGCGTTGCTGCCTCTAGCTGTGGTCACATGAAAAATCAAATTCTGCCGAGGGGTTCTAAAGGATGGTTGAATATTTTAACTAATCCAAGTCACTGGAGGGAGTGTGGGAGTGTGTGACAGAGCAAGGAAATGAACAGAGAGCAATATGGATTAGGTGAATTCTTAAAATTCCTTGTTCGCCCTGCAAAATCACTCACCGCAAAATTTCCTGGTCTGACTGGACTTTCTCATAAGGTGACAGGCCATGAATACTAGTGAGGCCTCCCTTGTAATCTGTGGTATGCGTGATGCCACATAATGATGCATTCTGAAATAATTTCAGCAAGCCAGAAAGATGATACCCACAGGGTAAAAAGGGAGTGGATCATGTTTGGAATATGTGATTCCCCACAGCCTGCAGGGTGGGAACAAAAGCAACACCGCTCATGCTTCCTTTTTGCACATCCAGGAAAAGTAGGGGAGGTCTTTCAGATGTTGCAAGATTTTGGCCAGCACCACAGGGTCCAATCCACTTTGCCACATCTAGAAATGCTTGTCCCATAATAGGATAGCTATATCGTTGGGTGGCAAGCATGGAATCGGGTCTGTTCCCATTGCTTTCCATAACAAACACAATCATCTGATCATGGTCCTGCTGCTGTTATCCTGGGTTTATCACATATTGCTTGCTGGCTTAATGGTCAATAAACGGAAGCAGTAGTGGTGCATGTTTTGGGACAGTGGCAAAATCAGGGCTATGAGTTGGCACCCTATGCTGAGAGCAGCCCCTTGTAGAAATCAGTAACCTGCTTGTAAACCATGAGATTTGATGAATATGCATGTGCTACCAAGTACAAACTTTATGTACTCTGCAGAATGTTGTCCATTCATGGATGGTATTAGATAACGTACTGAACAAGGTCAAATGAAAACTGATCAGTCTAGGCATTGTATGCAAATCCTAGGAATTCTATAGCTTTCCAAGTAAAATCTAAAATGTTTCCAAGTTAGGAAACATGAGGACACATGGAAAGGCATTGTGCTTTCCCTAGGCATTGCATCGTTCATAGAATCATAGAACCGTGGAGTTGGAAGGTACCCTGAGGATCATCTCCATCAGTGCAGGAATCACAACTAAAGTATCCATGACAGATTGACATACCAACCTCTGCTTCAAAACCTCCAGGGAATGAAAGTCCACACCTTCCGAGGGAGTCCATTCCACTGTCGAACAGCTCTTACTGTCAGAAAGTTCTTCCTGGTGATGATCCTAGGAATTCTATGGTTGAGATTAAACAACAAGAAGTCATGATTATTTAAGCCTGTATGAATTTTGTGTTCAAGGTGTGTTAGGGTGTTCAGGACCAACCCAAACCATTTTGCTGCCTGAGATGAAGGACAAGGTGGAGCCACGCCCCATTCCATGTACACAACCTGATGGGATGAACAATCGCATCTTACCTTGAAACTTCCTCCACTTGGGCCAAGTACAACAGGTTAGCTTAGGAAGCACAGGGCAGGCCATACAGATCTATCTATTTCTTACCCTTCATCATTTTTTGCCTGAGGATGCTTCCTTGTAGTAGGACTGGCCCTAAGGTGGGGTCTTTTCCCTGATTAGAGAAATGGCATTGTCTTCTTGTAGAGAGTTGGAAAAGGGCAACTCGGATGACTGAGGCATTGAAGGTTTGGAAACACGGCCTAGGACGCCAGCACAAGCTAGCTCCTGACTCTGAAAGCATTTGGGTAGATACTGGCTGTGTCTCACCAGCATTCACTTTTCTTCTTTCACAGCTTCCCACCGTATTAGATGGCAATGCTCAAGGTGCTGATCTACAAATGTGGGGACGAGTGCTTTCTAATGTGTCCCAAGCCGTGCAAGAGGTAACACTTTAGCATTGTGGGGTAGGGAAATGAGAGCAACTGGCATAAAATTAGAGTCAGGAATTTGGGTTGGGCACAGGCGGGCATCCTTATGCAGTGAATTTAAACATGCCAACTGCTTGGGCAGTTTAATAATTTCACCCACTGATTTTCCTTAATGCTTGTTCCTACTGCCTGTGACTTGCAGTATTAAGAAGCCATGCATTAAACAGATTTGTAGCTTCAGTGTCCTGGTAACTGACTGCATATTCCTCTATGTTAAACAGCCAAAACAAACCTGCAACTAAAAAGCTAGCTCAGCAGGAAGAAGACGAGGCTAGACTCTTACCCCCTGATGTTCACTAGCTTTTCATTTGAGCACATTATTTTCACGGGGTAGAATTCCAAAATGGTTTTCCACTGTACAACCTTCATGCCTGAATCCAGCTTCATACTGACTAACGGTGATCTCTAATCTGATATATCCAGAACCTATATAGGACATCTGATAATATGCTGCTCTTTGTCTTCATGTATGAGGAAGCTGTTGCATCTCATTCTCTGCTGTTATATACCTTGCCAGACTTCCAAATCTCCTTTTGGGTTTGGTCTACAGATTCCTTTGCTTATCTCTGCATGCCCACTTGATGATGATTATAGTAGCATTAGTAATGCCCTTAGTAATGCACTCAGATGTGACTATCTTTAGTCTTCACGTTCCTGATCAAACCTGCATCCTGCTTCAGTGCAGCTTGACACTTCTTTCAAACATCATAATACCAGTTCAACACCTTTTTTTTGTATTTAAGGGGGGCATAGCCAAGGATGTCTTTAATTAGAGTAGAAGAGAGCAGGAGTAGCGTTTGTTACTTTAAAAAAAGCAAGAAGCCTAGAAGAGGGCAAGTTTGCTGCAGTGGGCATATTGTTCAGCTTTATTATTCCTTTCTGTTCTTAGTTAGTATAGCCATTCATTTAAAAAATGCTTTGTTTCACTGCAGCTGGCACGTAGGCCAAGTGTTCAGGACCTTTTATCGATCCTGCAGCCGCTTCTGCGAGATGGGGAGCCTGTGTCCTTATGGCAGCTGATGAGTTCTTTATCTGATCTTCTCTGTGGCTACCCAGAGGGAGGTGGTTCTAGAATAATCTCTCTCAACTGGTACGAAGACAATAATTACAAGGCCTTCCTTGGGGTTGACTCCACGAAGAAGGAATCCATTTATGTTTATGACAACACAACCAGTAAGTCATGCTCCCCCCTCCATTGGCTGTGCCTCATGTGGGCTTGTATTGGATTAGGATTGATAATGCCACTGTTACACCATTAGTTGTTTCAGGAATTTCGCCTAACAACTTAATCCATGCAAAGGCGTAAAGCAGCTGGAATCGTTAGGGCAGGAACCTGTGTGTGTGTTTGCTAGCAATGCAAGGTTGCTGCCATTTTAAGATATGCCTACGTTACCTGAGACAGGCGCTTCAGTGAGAGAGACTCCAAAATTGGCATTACGGCCAGGGGTGGGGAACTCCAATGCTGCCCTCCCGGTCTATCTAATTCTAGCCCCATTTCCCCCAAAACTTGGGTCTCCAGCTGCTTTTGGACTACAGTTCCCATCATCCCTGAACACTGGTGTTGATAGTTAGGGATGAAGAGAGTTGTAGTCCAAAACCTGACCTGGCTCTTAGGAATCTTCTGAGGGCACAGCAACAGACTCCTCATTAGCTTTGCATCAGGCTGGAATGTGTCCCTGAGCTCTGATCATGCCTCTTGCTTCTCTGAATGGACAATGCAGAGGTCCTTGTGGTTTGGAAGAAAGTGTGTGTGTGTGTGTGTGTAGAAACGTGGCTACTGTAAAATTGACCTTTCGCCTTGTTGTGAGGCCCTCAGAACGCTGACCAGAAGGGAGTGCTTCCCTAAGGTGGAAGAAGGTTATCTACCCCTGCTACGTTAGGACAAGGGTGGGAAATCTTTTCCAGCGCGCCACATTCTCTTGAGAGCCAGCATGGTGTAGTGGTTCAGACTGATGGACTCGTAATCTAGTGAACCGGGTTCACTTCCCTGCTCCTCCACATGCAGCTGCTGGGTGACCTTGAGCTAGTCACACTTCTCTGAAGTCTCTCAGCCTCACTCACCTCAGAGTGTTTGTTGTGGGGCAGGAAGGGAAAGGAGAATGTTAGCTGCTTTGAGACTGCTTAAGGGGAGTGAAAGGCCCCTATCAAGTCCAAACTCCTCCTCCTCTCTTCTTCTTCTTCTTCTTCTTCTTCTTCTTCTTCTTCTTCTTCTTCTTCTTCTTCTTCTTCTTCAACAGCCACCATCATCTGGAGTAGCTTTTCTCAACTGTTGGATTCACAGATGTTGTTGGACTACAACTCCCATCATCCATAGCCAGCAGGGACAGCACCCAGGGATGATGGGAGTGGTAGTCCGACAACATCTGGGAACCAACAGTTGATAAAGGCTGACCTGGAGGCCACCACCATTGTCTGAATGGCACCAGTTTTGGGAAAGGCTGCTTAGTTCTGCTGCTGCTGCTGTTCTGCTGATGTAAAATAATCTCAATAAACCCTGGAATTTCCGTCTTTTAGATTTCAGTCAAGTAGTATTACACTGCTCTTTTAACTAAAGGCATAGTGGCTGCATAGATGCAACCTGAACCTTTTTTGCTCTGTTTGTTGAGTTCATAGAAACTGGTGTAGCTGCAATTTTCTGTTGGTAAGATGGAAAGGCTAGCCTGCAGAATGTTGTGAACAATTAAAAACTGGGCCAGTGTTATATAACGTATCTCCTTTCCCCTCCCTCTCCTCCAACAGCTCCCTTTTGTAACACATTGATCCATACTATGGAATCAAATCCTTTAACCAAAATAGCCTGGAGGGCTATGAAACCATTATTGATGGGGAAAATCCTCTTTGCTCCAGATTCACCTGCCGTTCGCAAGATACTGAAGAATGTAAGATATTTTCTCTCGGCTACACCTATGCACCTGCAGTATTTTTAACTTGAGTGCTTTGCAAGAGAGGTCCATTGAACAAGTGGCAACCAAGCTGTTGTTGCAGGCAACAACAGACCTTCCCCGCCCCTCAAGAAAATGTAACATGGCCTTTGAACTCAGGACTGGGGAGGAAAGGGGGAAGCCCAGCCTCTTTTTAGTTCTCTAATACTTATCATTCGGGTTTTGTTGTTTTTAAAAATCCATGTAGCTACTATATCAGATCTTTTTCTGCTTGGTGATGCAACCCCAGGACTGCAAAAATTGGAATGAAGCAGAATTGGTATAAATAATTCACTTTCTAATTTATTTGGCTGCACTGATATCCCATGTTTTTGGCCCACCCAGAGACCAGTTGAAGTAATTAAATAGCAAAGCGCCAATCTATATCACAGTAACTTTTCAGGTTCTTAAATTTCACATGAATTTGCTATCCCTGTTCAGGCATTCTTTGAAAGTATTGGGGGGGGGGGAAATAATGTGCAGAATGTGGGTGCAGAATGCATGCCTCGCCCCCTGCCCCACAAAACCTTGTCCTCACCAGCACCAACTCTAGCAGATTGGGCAGGGTGGTCTGAAAGGGGAATTATTTGTGCATTCCCCTGAACGTGCTTAGACTCCTCCCTGCTGTCTGGGTTCCTGGCTACAGAAGGGCTACAAGTACCTTCAGCCAAACACATGAAAAAGATCTCACTTCAGATATTCCCATTTGTTACGTATATTTCACCACACAATATGTGAACATTCAGGTGAAGCCACTGGTGATTAGGGGCCAGGGTGGTGGATGCAGTCTCATTCCCACGGCACATTATTGCCACATGAACGTTGCCACATTATCAAGGTGCATTTGTATTCTGAAGGCTGCTGAAATATGGATTTAGTGTTCGACTGTTCAGTAATTGGTTAGGGATGCTGTAGTTCTGGGTTTCCTAGCTGGCCTCTAAGACTCCCCAAATCTTCTGTTTTTCCTCTGATGCTTTCTTCCTCTCCCTCCTGCAACTCCTTAACTCAGGCAAATTCCACATTTGAGGAACTTGTGCGCCTCAGACTCTTGGCTAAAGCCTGGAAGGAAGTGGGACCCCAAGTGTGGAGCTTCTTTCAAGACAGTGTGCAGATGAACATGATCCGGGTATGTGAAGGATGCCTTACTTGGTATGGGAAGGGAACTGGAATGAGCTTGTTGCACATGGGAAGTCAGTAGTCAAAAGTATGGTTAAAAATGGAATATGTGAAAGAGAGTGAATTAGAGAGAACACCAGGATTGCCTGCCCAGTTCAGTCTTGCAATCTGTTTCCAATAGCAGCTAATCTCATACCTCTGGCAACTCACGGGAGGGCATTATTAGTCCCCAGGCTCAGGTACTCTACTGGTAGTCTGATAAATAGGCAGATCAGCCCTACCATTAGGCAGAGTGAGGTGGTTGCTTCAGACAGCAGATGCTGGGGTGGCAGCAATCTCTCCTATCCCCCATTCCTAAAGGGACTCCCAAGCTATCCTGCTGCCCTCAGGTACAGTGGAGGATGCCGTCTTACCTGAAGGGTCAACTGTTAGTCCTTCAAATGGGAGGAAGTATCTTGTTCCTTTGCCTCAGGCAGCACTATGTCTTGAGCTAACCCCAGCTACAAGGGCTAATATAGTGTTGCCAAAGTTCTTGAGCTTTTCTGGGGGCCAAAGTTGTTGAGCTAAAAAACATATATGAAGTTTTTGAGCTATCTTTAAGGAAATTTGCCAAAATCTAAACTTCCAACATGGGTTGCCATATGTCCATTTTTCCCTTGGACATTTCAGTGATTTCCGCCTGGACACTGTTTCCGACTGCTGTATTCTGGATATGTCTGGGAAATTCCAGATATATGGCAGCCCATGTTGGGTATCTTTGGTTATGACTGGTCTGGAGAAGGGGCTGTGCTGCCACACCCATGTGTTCTATCTACCTCAAAGCCAGTGAACACAAGGGCAATTAAGGTTTAGCCTCTAAGTAGCTGGTTAGGGCAAAGGGGTCAGACCTAGGCAGGGTTACAGTTTGGGTTCCTCTACACCTGTGTGGAAGGTTGGTGTCTGATTCTGACCTTTCCCCAGGCTGAATTATCCCTGTAGGCTTAGTGGCAGGTAATTCTCCCCTTGGAGTTACCAAGGTTGCAGTTTCCCAGGTGGAGTGATAGAATACAAATGCATGTACAAATATAATATGTAAAATTAGACCTAATGTTTCTTCCCTAGGACACGTTGCAAAACCCTACGGTAAAAGGCTTCTTAAATGAGCAGCTAGGTTCTGAAGGTTTCACTGCAGAAGATGTGATCAATTTTCTCTACAATGGGCCACCAGAGAGAAGAAGGGAAGGCATGGTGAACTTTGATTGGAGGAATGTCTTCAGTGTTGCCAACCAGGCTCTGCATATGGTCCACGAGTACCTGCAGGTAAAGACTGGTATTTTTTTCAATATGAGGATGGAAACGTTTTCCATTACTGTTGTTGTCTTCATGGTCATGATAGTATTACAACATCAATCATCAAACCTTTTGAAAATAAGAATTCATAGAAAGCATATAGGAGACACTGACTATGTTTGGAAGATCTCTTTCCTATAGTAAAGCAGGAGCTTTCAATCCTTCCAGCCAGATGGATGATCTGCAGCATTTTTAGGCTGTGTGTGTGCTGTTCAGGGTCATAACTTTCACAATCTAGGGAGTTTACGGTCCACAATGCAAAGTCTAAAAGACAAAGAAGGAATAAGCATGCAGCCATAAGTAAAAAAACCTCTGGATTTTTTTCGATTGCAGTGATTTTTCGATCCATGTTCTGCAAGAGAAATGGGGGCATGAGAAATAAATTAATTCAGGAATAAGGGCTTCTGTGAACCCTAGGAAAGGAGGCTGCCCACTCCCTCTTGGCATGATTCACTGCTCTAGTCTTGCTTCCTTGCAATCAGGGTTTGTAGTTCTGTCACAGATCCATACTGAGTGTGATTGGATCATTTCTAACTCAAGGCTGCTGCAAAATTACCTTACCTCAGAGGAAAATAACTATTGTGTCTGCATGAATTACCTGCCTAGGCTTGCTCCTTTGAGCCAGGAGGTACATCCAACAGTGATGCACACAGAAGCATGGTGGGTTGACTCCACTGCAGTGGGAGGGGTAATTCTTACAGGTGGCGCTGTGGTCTAAACCACTCAGCCTCTTGGGCTTGCCAATCAGAAGGTTGGCGGTTCAAATCTCTGTGATGGGGTGAGCTCCTGTTCCTTTGTTCCAGCTCCTGCCAACCTAGCAGTTCGAAAGCACACCAGTGCAAGTAGATGAATAGGTACCGCTGCAGCGGGAAGGTAAAGGCTGTTTCCGTGCACTCGTCACAGTGTCACATTGTGCCAGAAATAGTTTAGTCATGCTGGCCACATGACCCTGAAAGCTGTCTGCAGACAAATGCCCGGTTCCCTTGGCCTGAAGCGAGATGAGCGCCACAACCCCATAGTCACCTTTGACTGGACTTAACCGTCCAGTGTTCCTTTCCCTTTTTCTTTTTCTTACTGTAATACACTTGAGACCAAACATTGGATATAAGCATATAATATGCCTCCAATTTTAATTCAGTTGAGGACTTAATGGAAACCTCCCCCATGAGAAGAGCTCACAAGCAAAAACTAAAACAAAAAAACCAAGCATGTCTAAGGGAAGGCTAGGCTAGAATTTGTCTCACTGGGTCTAGTTTTCTGTGTCTTCCAACTTCCAGATCCTATTGCTCCCAGGCCAATTCCATCTTCTTGGTTCCATTGGGAAAAAGAAACAGAAACATACATTTTCTCCCATGGGGTCCAAAGAAGCAATTTGGAGGTTGAAAACCAACTAAGAGGGAAGGGTTAAGACTTGGGTCCCAGTTTTACTGCTTGGGAGGCTGGTTTAGATTTGAAAAGGAAATGGGGTGGCAAGGAGAATTGCATGTGATGTATGAAGGAAGAGTTGGCTTAAAAGCAAGTACAGTGGTACCTTGGTTCTCGAATTTAATCAGTTCTGGAAGTCCGTTCCAAAACCAAAGCGTTCCAAAACCAAGGTGTGTTTTCCCATAGAAAGTAATGCAAAACGGATTAATCCATTCTAGACTTTTAAAAACAACCCTAAAACAGCAATTTAAATGAATTTTTCAATCTCATGATACCATTGATCCATAAAATGAAAGCAGTAATCAATGTACTGTACTATAAAATGAATAAAACATTATGGAAGATGATAAAAATTAAAATTAATTTTTTTTCTTACCTGCACTGATGATAGTCATTATTTGGAAGGGGGACTTTTATCAATTTCTGCAGTCACACAATCAATCAATCAGTAGCTGAACTGGGTTCCACATGGTCACAAAAACAAATTAACCAAAAAAGCCTCGAAAACAAAAATGCAAAATAAATAGCAAAAAGAAAAGTGCCAAACTTAATCTGTTCTGGAAGTCCGTTTGACTTCCAAAATCCAAGGCACAGCTTCTGATTGGTGCAGGTGCCCTGGGAACAATAGCTGACAGCCACACTGGACAATCGGCTTCCGAAAAACATTAGAAAGCCAGAACACTTACTTCTGGGTTTTTGCCGTTTGAGAACCAAGGCGTTTGAGAACCAAGCTACCACTGTATAGGAATACAGTAGTCTGCTGATAAAGGTAAAGGTAAAGGGACCCCTGACCATTAGGTCCAGTCGTGACCGACTCTGGGGTTGCGCGCTCATCTCGCATTATTGGCCGAGGGAGCCGGCGTATAGCTTCCAGGTCATGTGGCCAGCATGACAAAGCCGCTTCTGGCAAACCAGAGCAGCACATGGAAACGCCGTTTACCTTCCCGCTGTAGCGGTTCCTATTTATCTACTTGCACTTTGACGTGCTTTCGAACTGCTAGGTTGGCAGGAGCTGGGACCAAGCAACGGGAGCTCACCCCGTCACAGGGATTCGAACCGCCGACCTTCTGATCAGCAAGCCCTAGGCTCAGTGGTTTAACCACAGCGCCACCTGGGTCCCTTTAGTCTGCTGATAGTGTCCTCTTATTTTGGAATTGTGTAACTGCTCACTTCTTATGTGTGAAACTGTAGTACTCTTTTTTGTGGGGGGAGGTCTGCAGTTATTGGGCATTGATCTTGCTTGGGTTTGGGAGGAGGGAGGTCTTGCTAACGGAGCAAAAAGTATGCTACAAAGGTGAACTTTTGGCATGGAGCAGGATGAGAGTTGAGTAGAACAATGGCTTGATTGCCTCCCCAGGGGTTTTAAAGAGAGGTCTTGGCAGGCATTAATTATGGGCCCCATATCTTTCTGACTTATGACTTTGGGCGAGGCAGACTTCACTTGGATAATGGGGGAAAGCAACTTGATGCGAACAATTATTTGTAAGCTTTTGTTGCTAGCTCTGATAGTTCCAACAAACTTATGTTTTGGTTAAAAAACTTATTTTATTGGATTTCTGTGTTGCCACTCTGAATAGCTCAGGGCAGCATACAAAAAATGATGCAGAGCCTTGAAGCTTATAAGTGATAGAGATTTAGAAAACACCCTGTATGTGTCTGTTGTTGAAGAAGGTAAAACCTAAGCTGTTTAACTACTGTAAGCAGTTTAAATCAACCTTTGTTTGGTCATTTCAAAACTGAGCATGCAGTGGTACCCTGCTAGGGTCCAGAGCCTACTGACCATCTAACTTGATGGCTTCTCCTTACCGAATTATAAATGCTAAGCGCTATAAAAACATAAGTATTTTTGTGGCTTTTTAGTTAACTTCTATTTAAAACTGACAAATATACTGTATAGGGAAGGGTTCATCCATGTTTCCTTTATGTTCAGTAAAGAAAAACCCGTAGTGTAGTAGTGTACAATTTTATTTGTGAAGAAGGATGCTTTTGTGAAATAATAAGTTGCCTACAATTACTTCATGTTGTTGGTTGCTGCTGTTATCCTTGAACTAAACCACCAATACAGTATGCCCAAGGGGATTTTGAGCTTCTGTTTTTTGAACAGCAGCCTCTCCACACAATGAGGCAAGCTATTTTTTGAATCTGAGAAGACTTTAAACAAAAACAAAAAAAAACCAGCTTGTGGCATAATAAGGGTGTTGTTGTTGTTGTTTGTTGTTGTTTAAAGTCAAAAATTTACTGGGCATGCCCAGGCCCTAATGGTGTGCCTATAGCAGCAGGGTCTAATACAGGGGTCCCCAGACTTACCGGCGTTTGGGCCGGTTCCCACCGCGCCGATCGCGCGGCGGGCCGGAGGACGGGGGAGCGCGCGCCTGTGTGGGCCGGCGGGCGGGGGAGTGCGCGCCCGTGTGCATGCGCACGGGCGCTTACTGGCGCGGCACGCGCTTCCAGGGTGGAAAAAGCGCCGAAAATCCGTTGTGCGCATGCGTATGGGCCTCCCCCGACCCGGAAGTGCACCAGAAATGACCTCTTCCGGGTCGGGAGACGCCCATACGCATGTGCACAAAGGATTTTCGGCGCTTTTTTCCCAACCCGGAAAAGCGCTGCCGCGCTGCGCGCCGTAAGAGCGGGGGGCGGCGGGGGTCGTCGCGGGCCGGATTGGCAGGCCAATTGGGCCGCATCCGGCCCCCGGGCCGTAGTCTGGGGACCCCTGGTCTAATATGAGAACTTCTGGATGTTGTTGGACTCCAACTCCCATCAGCCCTAGCCATCATGGCCCATGGTCAGGAATTATGGGTATTGTAGTCCAGTTACCTTATCTTTGCCTTTTTACTACTGTTATGCATGGGGTCTTAAGGTCAGGACAGTGTTGTTTCCTTCTGGGCCAGAAAGTCGGTTTTTCCCCCTCAGAGGGAAAGATAAGCAACCTTTCCCCTCAAGGTTGCGGCCTAGATTGTATCTTCTCTCAGCCATTTTGGATTTTAATAAAGGCTTTAGGAAAACATAGTTGCATCTGGTAAGACTGCATAGACCAGACATCCCCAAACTTCGGCCCTCCAGATGTTTTGGACTACAATTCCCATCTTCCCCGACCACTGGTCCTGCTAGCTAGGGATCATGGGAGTTGTGGGCCAAAACATCTGGAGAGCCGCGGTTTGGGGATGCCTGTTATAAGGCATATATCTTCACTGCCAGCTACTCCGCTTCTTGGTGATGTGCTGCATTATTGTTTACAGTGAAGTCTTCTCCATCCTTCTTAGTAGAACCCTCTACTTGAAGAGACCTCTGGTGGCATAACTTTCTGGAGGCTCTGGGCTCCCACTGAATCTGCTGCCTCCTTCCCTCTTGAAGTGCAGGTGACAAAGGTTGTGCTCAGTGGAGCTCAGGTGAGACATCTGTGAGCCAAAGCACTTTGGTCAGCCTTAGGACTTTTAATGTCCTTCCATGTCCTCATGAGGTCCTGTGCCTGTTCCTCAAAGGAGGCCTTCCAGTTGTGCAGGATCCTGACAGCTGTCACTTGGTCAGTCTTCCCCACTATGGTGAGATGTATTTGGCAGGTCATAGGCCAACGCAGCAAGGTAGGCGTCACCAGCCAGGTAAGCCCCGCACGGTGTCGCAAACCTCGCCCACCTGAGGGGAGGGGTGAGGGCGGATATTTTGTTTATATTATAGTTATTACGTACTTTCCTGATTTGCATCAATACAGATGAATTTTGGGCAAATTTGTTGTCATCTTTTTTATTATCAGTGTCCACTTTTCAGTGATAGAACTGTACAATGTTCCTTTTTACATACAAGCATAATTATAATACAGTTGGTTTAAATACATTGCTTTTTGTTGATCATCCACTAAAATGCCCATATAGCATTGACATATTCTTTAAGGCATACGGTATTTTGGAACATCATCAGCTTAGTTAAAGCAGGATCCTTTCTATTCAGAGGTGCTCCCCCCTCCCCCACCATTTAAAACAACATAAGAAAAGTTTCTTTAGATGACAAGGCCAAACAAAGGAGACTTTACATTTCAGAGAAGTCTGCCTGTTAAATCACAAGTTGTCTGCAAGCACTTTGATGTACAGTAATTGTTGGTTGTTGGCTTGCCGAAAAGACCATCTAGATAGAAGATAAGATCAAACAAGTTGGCTTTGTGTGGCATTCTATGAGGTGAGGTAATTAAACACATTTCTTCCTAGTCCCATTTAGGAACTGAATACTGTCTACTTACTTGCCAAGATGAGACAATAATAATAACTCCCTGGTTTCGGAGTTAGGAAGCTCAATAAAAATACAAATATATGTGTGAGGGACAGGGGATATCGCGAAGTCCCTCCCCTCCTGAGTTCAAGCCCATCCCCGAGCACAGGGGAAAGCAGAGAGAGTTCCGATGCCAGTGGGGAAGCAGGAAGTCGGGTCCGAGGCTCAGGCAAGGTAGAGGAGCCAGGGTCCCAGGTGGGACAGGAAGGGGCGAATAAGGGGGGGAGACCCATCCCCCCAACTCCGGAATTACGCAGAAAGAGGAGGGGAAAGAGGATGGGTCTGCCAAAGCTTTTGTGTTGGAGAAAGACGCGCCAAAAGCCATTCGGAGGTTCTGAAACCGACTGACCACATCACTCCGTGTAAATAGCAATGACTTCAGCACTGTAAATACGCAGCACCAATAAAAGAATAAAATGCAGAGCTGCGTAGCGTCGTTACTCTGAAGTAGCCCACTCCGGCCACTGTGACAATATGGTTATGTGTTTTTTTTTTTAAATTACTTGCCATGCCACCCTTGCAGTTCCCAATTGCTTTTTCTGTAACAATGCACAGGAGTGTGGTCAAATTTCAATATATCTGCAGATACAGTATAAAGATACATTTAAAGCACACACCCCTAAAGGAATCCTGGGAACTGTACAGGCAATGACCAATGAATGTGTCTCTGAATGATGTGTGCTTGCTCATGCGCGATTGGCGCTGAACCCGGAAGTGACAGAAAACATCACTAAACATGTCCCTTAAAGGGTGGTACAGGATAGGGCACACTTATGTGTGTTCTGTCAACATGTGTTGCATCTAGGAATGGAACCTCTGGGTGAAATGGTTGTTGACTGTAGTTGAAGGGTGTTTGGAATTATAGCTCTGTTGGGGTGGTGGACTACAGTTCCCAGAATTCTTTTAGCAGGGTAAATGTGTTTTATGTATATCCCATGTACACATTGTGTCTTCTGCAGGGATGGACTATATAGAAAGTGTGGAATGGGACCCCTTCATCACCCCTAACACTTTTAAATAGACTCTGTTGGTCATTATATAATGATAAAAGTTTGTGACAATTTTCCCGTCCAATAACTGTGTCTACCTTTGGATTGTTGCCATGGTTCCATTCTGATTCCATCATTTCTGTGTATTCATTGTGAAAGGCACATTTTCAGGTGCATCCTCAGCCCTCCTGCTCATTCCTACTGGGCGTATATGCTAAGAACGCCTCCCAGCATGATTTCAACCCCTACACTTTTCCAAGCATGCAGAGTAAAGTGGAGGCTGAGTGTAGTGTTTACCCATAAATAATTGTGTCTTGGTGCCTCCTCAGTGCGGTGTGTTCTCTCTGCTGGATGTGCTGATAAGACACTTTCCTCTTTTCTCTACCTGGTGATTTTGTTTGCTCTCCCAGTCTTATTTTCCGGGTGGTGGGCTCACATTATCTTTTCCCTCTGTCTGTTTGCTGAGATGAAGGTTTCACTTTGGTGTTCTTCCTGGCTAGACATTTATTTAATGACCAGGCTCCCAACTCTCACCCTACAATTACTCCGTGCAGGCTGCAATCCTACACCCATTGTAATCCACATTGAACTTGGGGGGGGGGGGGACTACTCTCCTCTGAATAAACGTATGTAGTCTTCACACATTACAGGATGGTAGTACAAATGTTAGTTGTGGAATATTCTTAAGTTGGCCTTTTTGGTCTTTCCTTGTATCTTTTAATCACCAGTTCTACATATTACTTTAGCATGAGAATAGGCATAGAAGTCTTAAGGCGTGTCTACATTAAAAATTTAAATTGGTTTCAAGTCTCATGCGTTTCCCAACCAAGAAACTACGGTACCAGCAATCCAATTTCAAACTGGCTTCAATGTGTTGTGTTGATGTTGTTTTAGAGCAGGGATAACCAATATGGTGACTTCGAGATACAGTACTGGTTTTATTCAATTATTTATTAGTCACTTAGTTAGGACCCAAACCCACAGAATACAAATCCCATGGTCAGGGGGTTGTTGTTGTTGTGTGTGTGTGTGTGTGTGTGTGTGTGTGTGTGTTTAAAAAAATATTCACTTTTTCCAATCAGTACGAACACCATGGTCAGGGGTGATGGGGAGTCCAGTAACACCTAGAGGGTGCCATGTTCGCTATCTCTGCCTTGGAGTAAGAAGCAAAGAAGTCATAGTGAACCCATTTGTGCTTACCGTGTTTCCCCTTTTTAAAGACACCGTCTTATAACTTTTTTCCTCAAAAAACACAGGGTGGCTTACTTTCGGTGGGATGTCTTTATTTTTTTATTACCGGTACGTTTTTTACGGTTCAGGGTGCTGGCTCAGGGCGCTGCTGGGCTCTCTTGAGTACTCGGCGCTGCAGCAGCCACTGGTTCCGGGTGGTGGGGTGGCAGGCGTCCTTGGCCGGGCCAGGCAAGGAAGAAGCAGTGAGCCCAGCGGTGGCGGCAAGCACGGAAGCAGCAGGGACGGCGGTGGACGAGAAGGTGGACCGCGGGGATGCAGCCAGCAAGGCGGGAGCGCGATCAGCTGTTAAGCGGAGCTCTTGGAGCGCCGCTAAACAGCTGATCGCGCTCCTGCAGTGCCGGCCGCATGGAGTGACTCTGTGAGTGGAGGTGCCTGTGGGGGTTGGTTTCCGCAGCGTGGAAGTATGTCTTATTTTAGCGGTATGTCTTATATTTCTCAAATGCTTAAAAACCCTGCCATGGCTTACTTTATGACTACGTATTAAAAAAGGGGAAACAGTGCATGTAATGCATATGTCCTTCTGCCCTACTTCAATGTGTCTTCCACCTTTTTTACTCTCTGCAGTGCTTGGCTCTTGATAAATTTGAAGGCCACATTGATGAAACCCACGTGACTCACCATGCTCTTGCTCTTCTGGAGGAGAATAAATTCTGGGCTGCTCTCATCTTTCCTGATCTGGACCCAAAAACCAGACTGCTGCCGCCTCATGTCAAATTCAAGATTCGCATGGATATAGATTCAGTGGAGAAAACAAACAAAATCAAAGACAGGTGATGGCAGTCTTGCATCTCGCAACGTGTTGAAGACCTGGCCCAAGCTTTGCCTAGGCTATGGCTCTAGGCCCAGGTTGGCTGGACTCAGAATATAAATCAGAGCAGCCAAGACATTTCAGTGGCTAAGATGGAATACCCTGGTGGTGAAAATATTATTATACAAAGCTAGATAAATTTTGCTACTCTTTGGGGGTTTGGCACCCCAAATTCTGCCTAATGACAATTTCTAAACCAGAGGGCGTTACGAAGCAGATGTATCCACGTTATTTCTAAACCAGAGGGTGTTATGAAGCAGATGTATCCACGTATCCACATTTCACCAAAACCACCAAAACCGCTTGACCGATTGCATCCAAATTTTGACACAATGCCGCATGCGAATATGAGAGCAAGCCCATACCGTTTTCAAAGACAGATGTCACACCTGTGCCCGGTAAAAAACCCCAAACCCCATGTTTCAAAACACACCACTCAGATGAAAATGCATTATGGGAAAAGAACCAGGTTTTAAACCAGCTCCCTCTAGCGGCGGCTACACTGGTACTACACCCATAGAACAGGCATCCCCAAACTTCGGCCCTCCAGATGTTTTGGACTACAATTCCTATCATCCTTGACCACTGGTCCTGTTAGCTAGGGATCATGGGAGTTGTAGGCCAAAACATCTGGAGGGCCGCAGTTTGGGGATGCCTGCTATAGAACCTTCCCTCTCAACAGCACCTCAGCTCCCATTTACATACTAGGCCGAAGCCTTTACAGACTAGGCCGAATGGAGGTACTGACTCGCCTGGGTAGGGGTTGGGGGAAGGAGGGGATGGGATAGGTCAGGACACGGGACCAGTCACAGGGATGAGCCGGGGGTGGGGGGAACGGGGGCGTGATCCGTCATGGGTCAGGACAGGGTGGGGGAAAGAGGGAGCGGGATACGTCATGGATCGGCACAGGGTGGGGGCAGTCACAGGGATTAGCCACAGCAACGCATGGCAGGGCCAGCTAGTATAATATATAGCCATCCTTTATATGATGGTACAGTGTGGAATGAACATCCAGAATTGGACCCCACATTTTGTAGGCTGGTAACAGAAGAGAAGCCTTGAATGACTGATTTACTCAGTGGAACCTAATTTATGGTAACATAAAAAGCAAAAATTGCTGTGTTAGTTCATAGGAAGAGCTAAAAAAAAACCAAGATATTGGGAAATAACTTGAATAGGTCCAACTAAAAAAGTGACAAAATAGTGAGCAAGATTTGTCCAGAATTCTTCATCAGGTTGAATGCTGTACAAAGCGGTGTGTGTGTGTGTGTGTGTGTGTGTGTGTGTGTGTGTGTGTAGAGATAGTAGAAGAAAACACAAAGAGTATTAAAAATTGACTGGGTATTGTAGCCATAAGGTTTGCATTTAGGCTCAGTCTCAAAATGGAGGCTGCAGACTGGCTGAATTAATCTCTGCTACGGTAGGTGTTGCAGATTTCAGGTTACACTTAGGATTCTGAGACAAAGCAGCAACGGCTGAAACCCAGTTTGGAAAGTATAAAGCACCAACAGTAACCCAGATCTGTCTCCAGCCTTAAGCTAAACACACAAGTACCTAGCTGGGTGGGGATCTGTAGTTCTCATCAAGGTAGAGCTGCCACTTTTTCAACCTTGAATAGTGCAAGTCCGAGGCTCTGGCAATTGTAATGTTAACCCTAGTCAGCTTTCCACCACCCTCAGCTTTCTAGGTTGAATATAATAATGTTTTTATGTCTCCACAGGTACTGGGATCCTGGCCCAAGAGCTGACCCAGTGGATGATCTGCGTTACATCTGGGGAGGGTTTGCATATCTGCAAGACATGGTTGAGCATGGAATCATCAAGACGCAGACTGGAATTGAAGTGCCTTCAGGGATCTACCTGCAACAAATGCCCTATCCATGCTTTGTAGATGATGTGTGAGTAAGAGCAGCCACAGTGATCTGTTTCTGATAACTAATTGGGTGGCTGGGTGGGTGGCAGATTGGATTTTACAGGGGGCTTGGCTGCTTTTTGCCTTTGATCTTGCTGAAAAGCTGGAGAAATCCAGGATGAAGGTATTAGGCAAATCTCCTCCCCACCCCCAAGGAGTCCAGGATGTGCTGCTGCCCTGGTTAAGTCTGAGATAAGGAGGCTGAAACAAAACAACAACAAATAAAAAAACCCAACAACAACCAAAGCACTGGAGCATTTTAAAACTTTAAAATAGAGAACAGCAAGGAGACCTTAGGTCTGGTATAACTTCCATTGGGAAAACAACAATCCATGGATTCATTAGCAGGAAAGTACAGGAGAAGTTAGAGTTTATAGCTGTCTGAACCTTGTCATAAAACAAAAGGAGAGGGGAAACAGCTATTTCTTTGTTTGTTTTTGTGTGTTTTTTTAAAAAAACTCCTGGTTTTTAACAAGGACTTGAAGGAAGGATTGATGAAATGGTACAGTGTTCAAAAACAATCAGTGGCTTTCCCTATCTCTGGAAAAACATTTTACACTGACAAACCTAGCAGGATTTTGTTCTCTTTTTCTCACATGCAGCCACAGATATTGTGGGCAGTTTTGCCCCAGAAATGCCGCTGCAAATCAGGGAGCCAGAGACTCTCGTAGCTGTGGAGCAGCCACTGGGGATTCCAGTGTGATGAAGTCGACAGCGTGTCTGACTAGAATCGGGGAGACCCATGTTAGGAACACCAGAAGAGCTTGCTAGATCAGGTTGATGGCCCATCTGGTCTGTCGTCCTGCTCCCAGTGGCCAACCAGTTGCATGCGGGAAGCTCAAAAACAGGGCCCAAGTGTACCCTCCCCACTTGTGATTCCCAGCAACTGGCACTCAGAACCCACACTATCAGAAGCATAACCATTGTGGTTGATAGCCTCACCTTCCATGAGTTTGTCTAATCCTCTTTTAAGGCCTCCCAAGTTGGATGCTATCACTGTTCCTTATGGGACCAAATTGCAGCATTTACCTGGGCTGCGTGAATAAGTGCTTTCTTTTGTCTGTCCCAAATATTCCAACATTAAGCTTCACAGGATCTTCCCCGAGTTCTAGTGGTACGAGAGAGGGTAAAAAACTTCCTTGTCCGTATCACGTTCAAACACCTGATCAACTATTAAGCTCGCAGCCTTTTCCCTTCAGACTTACATACCCCACAGGCCTGTTTTGAATTTTTGTATCTGAGTGTGGAGTGATAATATGCCATCCTGAGCTCCTTCGTAAAAGTAAAAAAAGCGTAATAAATGATAAACAAAATTTGAATAACTTATCAGCACCCTGCCCCTGTAACAAAAAGTCTATGAGCAGATAAACATGAAGATAATCGCGTTGCAATAAAAATACAATACAAGCAACAAATAAAAAAATACAAGAATAAAATAAAAACAGGCAATTCAAAATAGGAAGCAAAGAAATAAAACCTCATGCCAGAAAGGTATAAGAGTAGGCACCAGGCAGGCCTCTTTAGGCAGGGCATTCCACAATGGGTGGGTCTGCAGTTGGGGCCCGTCAACCTGGGAAGGTACCGTAGCCCATTGAGCAGAAGGAAAACTGATCCTAAACCTCTGCTGCCTTGCGGCATATCTTTGGGAGAAGAAAAGGCTAAGGTGTAAACCGTACACAAATTTGGTGTGGAGTCCCTAAGATGGTTCGATGGCGCCTTGCATGCCTCCTTCTGGCAACTCCTGCAGCCAAGCTGGTACTAAATGTATTGCTCTACTTTCTTTTGGGTCGCATCAGTGAGGCCAAGAGGGGGATCTTGTTGTCTGGGCAGTCCAGACCCTCCGTGCACACTGTCCAGGCTTGTGCCCCAGGGAGGTCACTTTGCTGCAGTTAATGCAGTGGTTTGACTTCACCCTTAGAGGCACACTCCATTGACAGACATATGCCAACAAAGACAGAGATCTGCCACTAAAAAGGCCTTTTCTCTCATAGCCACCCATGTTCCCTCGCTAGGCGGGGACACTTGGAGAAGGGCCTCAGATGAGGGCTTGGGTAGGGACATGTGGGAAGAGGTCATTCCTCAGATACCAAAGCCTCCAAACAATGAAGAGCTTTAAATGTCACACCTCTGAAAGATCAGCATTGTGAATAGTTCTGCAGCTACAGTATCTGAGCATCTTCCTTTGCAGAGTTTTGTGGAGGCTCGGCTGCCTCTGCTGCTATGTGCAGGAATGGGGTAGGGGGGTGGTAGGGGTCATAGTCATGCATACAGCATTGGAGTTTTGTGTATCGTCCCTTAACAAAAACCTAACAATATCAAATTCTTCAGCCTCTTACTTCAACTTCAGCTATCCATTAAGTTCAGCGATCCTGAGGTTAGAAGCTGAATGAACTTTCTTTTTCAGATTACAGAGGGTAAGAGACCAGGCCCAGGGTCTAGCTTTTTCTAAAGGTTTCACATTCCTTTGATTTATCATCAATCATCATTAACCCCCAGGTCTCTTCTTTACATACAGGGAAGGGCTCTTAATGCCGCTTTAAAACTGGTTTCACAATGGGGAAATGCTCATGTAAAATGAGAGCTAGATTAATAGCACAGGCCCAACACATAATGAGACGAGATCCCACTTATGTCGTCTTTTATAATTCCGCTTTCAAAGTTGCTTCAAGGCTGTCTCTTCTTCTAAATCATACTATGCTGGGTATGTGCTGCCATAGCTGCTTGTCTGTGAATGAAGTGCCTGCCTCTGATGAAAGACAGCCCTCTGGTGGTTAGACCCAATAGCATAATTCTTGAATGTAAACACTATTCTTTTAGATTCATGCATTTTTAAAAAATCTAATCAATCAATTAAATTAAGCATTGACAATACTGCACTGAGCATACAACCTTCCATCAGGTAAGAAATATATTTAATATGTGGCATTTTCCCTACCTAGAAGGCACCTCAGTTTGGGGAAAATACCACATGGGCTCATTTCACAGCATCACGTGTGAGAAATCACTCTCGTGTATCTGTTCGTCATGACGGATTATGGAAATACTGTCTCGCATGGCTCCCTCCCCAGTGAATATACTGGCTCCATGTAGGGGGAAAAATGGCACTTCCTTAGGTTGTAGTTCTAACTTGGGGGTTGAACTCAGTGGGAGTTACTTATGAGCAGACATGTGTAGGATTGCATTGTCAAGATAGCAATGGGTTGAAGCTAACTAAATTCTACTCAGAGTAGACCCATTGAAATTAATGGACCTAAGTTAGTCATATTTATTGATTTCAATGGGTTTACTCAGAGTATACTAATGCTGAGTACAACTCAGTGGGTGCACTATATAGCAGCATCTCCCTGCAAATATAACAATATTTCTTACTTCCCTTGTAAGGTTGAAGTATGTGAAAGTAAAGTCACAAGTATTGTTCTACTTGGGTGTCATTTGTATGTTGTTTATATACTTATCATATTGATATCCCATCTATTATACCAGGAACTCATGGCCCACCCTCATTTTCTCTCTCTCTAGACAACATAGGCTGAAAGTCAGTGAATAGCACAAGATGGGTTCATGGATAAATGAGAATTTGAACCCAGCTCTCCCCATTCCTTGCCCAACACACTAGCTGTGGCATGCTGGCTCTTTGACAAGATATTGGTAGGGGGACAGGGGAAATACACAGTGGCTTGGCACTTTGAAAATGAAGTTTGGCAGGGAAGCCTTATCATGCAGCAATAACAGCAGAATACCCAAGGGCAGCATTTTGTGGTCTCTAGTTTCTATTTCTGTTTCCTTTCTAAACACAAGGGTCTGTCTGGGAGGCACCAGCTTGCAAAATATATCCCTTCTCTGCCACAAATAGCATGGCCTAGATTAATTCTCAAAAACACTCTTTTTCTCCATTTGTCCAGTAGCGACCTCACTTAGCAGCCAAGGTGAGAAATATTCTGCCTCTGCATTCCTTTTGTTTCTGACTTGATCTGTCTTGCCATGATCTTATCTTTGGCTCCAGATGCCACCCCCTCTCCTAGCAGCACAGACAAAACAGATGCACATAATCCCATAAACATATGATGCAGGTTTATTCCCCCCCCTCTTTAATTGCTACATCTTCATGTCCTGACTTGATCGTATCCTTAAGGAGAAGGCATGGCTGTGCAGAAGGGCAGGATCTGCCTCTCGATCAGGTATTTGAGAAGGGTAATTGATCACAGGGCTTTGGCGCAGTAAGTGTGGGTTCAGCACCTGTGCATGGCAGGGAAAGAATATTCCAGCAGACGTTGATACACCTGTGAGCAATTCCCGCCCATTTTTAATTTTATTTGTTCCATTGAATTGAGATTGCCATTAACACAGAGCTCACACAATCAGAAGGTGTTTTCTGTCCCCATAATGAAAAACCTTAGACAAAGATAAATCTACCACCAAGTGGAAATAGCAGCGAGCAGACTGGGGAAAGGCACTGTTGCCAGCTCTACCAAATCTTAAATATATTGGGGGTTTATATGGGTTATGAATTGTCTGCAATAACAGAGGAAGGAAATTTTCAAAAAGGCAGAACCCATAAATCCTTATGGGGCAACATTTCCTGTTCAAGCGAAATCCAAATTTTTTAAATCCACTTTCCTAATAACGAAACTGCACTGTCTTAGGGATGCTGTGACGCTGTGCACTCACACCAGTTTTATGCCAACTTAACTTTCACAACTTCCCCTGAATAAAACTGGAAAACATAGTTTGAGGGTGCTCTGAATTCTCATGTAAAACATCGGGAGGTTCCCTAGAGAGAAGGAACAGCTGTTGGACCAGTTTCAATCCGTGCATCCCTTTCGCACTGCCTCTTGGTCTATGATTTTAACCTTTGTTTTATTTCTTTCCTGGGCAGCTTCATGGTTACTCTGAATCGTGCCTTCCCCATCTTCATGGTGCTTGCTTGGATCTACTCTGTCTCCATGACAGTAAAGAGTATTGTGCTGGAAAAAGAAATGAGGCTGAAAGAGGCCATGAAGAACAGGGGGGTCACTAACGGGGCTGTCTGGTTCACCTGGTTCCTAGACAGCTTCATCATGATGGCTTTGAGCACGTTTCTCCTGACGACTCTCATTACGGTAAGAGCATCACCTCCAGGCGAGGAGCTTTTTTCTTTTTCAAGGCCCCGACGTGCCATTTTGCACTCGCGCTGCCGGTACTACCAAGGAATAATGGGAGCTATATGAAAAAGAGACAGACAGACAAACAGACAGACTTATGCTGGAAGGATCAGCCTCCTGAGCACGTAGCAGCAGGCACATTCTTTTAGGTAGCCCCCAAAGGCAGCATCAGCACTTGACAGAGATAGATATGTTTACTCCTGAGAGACTCGGCAAGATTGCCTTCATGACAGTGCCTCAGGTTGGATTAGGTTTGACAGGTCACGTTCTAAACATTGCTGCTCACTTCAAGGAGGCCTCAGAAAGCAGGAATTTCTCTCTCTCTTTCTCTCTCACAAAGTCTCTCTCTCACACACTTCTTTTTAAACCTTACTGTTAGGCATCCACCCTCTAACTCATTTGTCCCAACCACCAACTGTTTGCTTGGTTCAAAAAAATACGTTGCTTCTGGGAGGGGGCACACAGAGTCATACCACTCAAGTGTGTCCCTCGGCATTTGCTTTGATCTTTTCAATAAGCTTCTCCACATTCCTGTATTTGGTCTGCAAAGTTTTACATAGGAAGCTGCCAGATCAGACCACTGGTGCATCTTACTCAATGTCGTCTGCAGTGACTGGCAGTGGTTTCAGACAGGGGTTTTGCTCAGGAAAATTAACCACACACACACACACACACACACACACACACACACCAAATTCTG
This sequence comes from Zootoca vivipara, assembly GCF_965207765.1. Taxonomy (NCBI): domain Eukaryota; kingdom Metazoa; phylum Chordata; class Lepidosauria; order Squamata; family Lacertidae; genus Zootoca; species Zootoca vivipara. The sequence continues at coordinate 20,566,697 of NC_142590.1, read as the reverse complement.
GAAAACCTCCAAAGCTGTGCCAAACTTTTGCAGTTGTTATGCCAGACCTATTTAGGGGTGCTGTGTGGATTTAACCTGGGGGACCTGTTGCACAACAAGAAAAATTTTTAATTCTCCAAAAGCTTTATATAAATGCTGAATGTTATCTAATGAGCATTCTAGGATAGTTCCCAATGGATTCTCCCTTGCTCAAAACACTCATGGACATCCGGTGAAGTGGAACATTGGAACTCACTGCCACAGGAGGCAGTGTTGGCCACCAACCTGGGTGGATTTAAAAGAGGATTAGACAAATTCACGGAGGATAAAGTTATCAATGGTTACAAGCCATGATGGCTACATTCCGCCTTCATGCTTGGAGGCAGTACACAAGAAGGGAGAGTGCTGTTGTGCTCAGGTTCTGTCTGTGGGTTTCCCATAGGCATCAGGTTGGCCACTGTGAGAACAGGATACTGGACTAGATGGGCCATTGCCTGATCCAACAGAGCTATTCTTAAGTTCATTAGAAGATGGATCTCTTGCTTTTAAGTCATGGGTCATCTTGGCAGCTGCTGGGTGGAGTGCACCTTCCATGCCTCTGAGTAAATAATGCCTGGGAAATTTCTCCTGACAAAGGCAAAGCTAAAAATGCAGTGGGAACTATTCTGTCATATTGAGAACTACTTAACAGCATGAAAACATACCTCTGTATACCCATTGGCTTGGCTTTTTTGTTCTGTTTCTTCTTGTTGGGTGTGGCACTCTTGTTTTTTCCTGGTGATTTCTTTCTTTATTTATTTAATGTTCTGCTTCCTTCTTGCTGTTTGTTTATTATAAGGGTTCTATGTTATTTTGATTGTTTTGTGTTCTGCTGCATTCTAAAACAAAAGACAAAGCCTTCCTGATAAAGATAACTTTACAAATATTTGTAAACAACCATTGCTAAAGCACAGTTGACTTTTATGAGAAAAGCCTGTCCCTGTTCAATTATTCCTCTGCCAGGCCTTCCTGAACTGATACAGTATGATGTGTCAGCTTTGACATTGTAGCTTGGCTTAGGTATGCAGTCCTATAGTTAGCACTTCACTTTGACACCACATTAATTTGGTACTTATTGTTTGTTTGAGTTCACCAGCAGGGCTGATGTTATTTATATCTGGTGTTTCCCCCCTGGACTGAGGTTGTTTCCCACTTCAAGTTCAGATCAGTGTATCCAATATATCTTTTTCTTCTTCTCTAGAATATAGTTAATGTCTTACGTGCCACATGTACGTTGCCAAATACTAATGTTAAGAGAATGGCTTTGGCAGTATCTTTTGAAGAGTACATTAGGAGATCTGACATCTGACATATTGGCAAACTATGAGCTGGTTGTTGGCAATAGACCCCTGGTGATATAATCAGATATGCTAGAGGCCGACACATTCCTCTATAGGAGTTTATGCCAGCAGTGATATCATACCAGTAGTAATTCATACTGTATATTGTGCTGTTCCATTACTGCCACTTTTCGTGTGTCATTCTTCCTTGCACAAGCATAATTATACTTAATGCTAATAATTATTGCTGCACATGAACAAGCACACTTCCTGTGTGGGAGAAAACAACAATGGTGGTCAATTGGCATTTGAAACTTTTGTCAAAAAAAATAGCTGTAGATATGCAAGGCCTAAAAGTACAGAACAATTATTTGTCCCACTTGATTAGATAAGGTTGAAGTCCAACTGTTCATTGTAATGGGGTCCTTAAAGATTCATAATGGTCATCCTTGGTTTACTTGGCAGTGCAAAGGATCCTGGTAGATCTTAGCCACCCTCATGAGATCTCCCTGGTCCTGGGTATTTGAATGTCATTTAGCAGCAAAACACTATTGCTGGTCATGATTCAGCCCACATGCTAAACTAGACCTGTGCCTTTGAACTGCACTCAGAGCAAGTGAGGGTGCTTCCTTAATGATGAGCCAGAAATCTGGAGACTAGTCTTCTGAACTGCCGTGTTTGGACTCTACCCTGTGATGGTGGTACTTCTGCCTTGTTATCACTCAGTGCTCAGTACAGGGATGAGGAACTGTGGCCCTTCTGATGTTGAACTACAACTCCCATCATCCCTGAGCATTGGTCCTGCTGGCTGGGGCTAATGGGAGTTGGAATCCAACAACACCTGGAAAGAAGGTGCCTATCTAGGAGTGTGCAGGGTCATCCTGTCTTCTTTTAATCCATGGCAGGCTACCTTCCCTGCAAGATAGCTACTGGTAACCATGCCCTGATCTTAAAGGAGGCTGCATTACCCAAAATCCCTGATCTTGAAACTAAGGTTTTACTAGCAACTTTATGACATTGAGCAACCAGCTGCAACAATATTGCAACACCTTGTGTGAAAGGAGAAGTATGATGGAGCCACACTGATGACATGCACAGCACAGAACAAACAGCACAGCTTAAGCTGCCTGTCGCTATGATGTGGCATTTACAAGGATTGGGTATGTTGCAAGACCCCATAGGATACTTAAAGAAATTCTCATACAGGTGGATCCTTCCACAAAACACACAAACAGTTGTTGAACAGAGCTAGGAATACCCTTCAGGTATATTATTACCTGGAAGAACGTAGGATATCAGACCTACTGACTTGAGTTTCTCCCCGGCCCTTCTTTTTCCAATAGACTCTGACGTAAATGCCTAGGCAGAGAGGATGAATAGCAATGAATGAACAGAGATGAGTTCTGGTCTCTGTCATACCGTCAAGGAGACTGTGATTAACTGGATCTTTCTTTCTTTCTTTCTTTCTTTCTTTCTTTCTTTCTTTCTTTCTTTCTTTCTTTCTTTCTTTCTTTCTTTCTTTCAATGCAGTATGGGAGAGTGCTTCATTACAGCAACCCCTACCTCCTCTTCCTGTTCCTGTTGACCTTCACCACGGCCAGCATCATGCAGTGCTTCTTGCTTAGCACCTTTTTCTCCAAGGCTAATCTGGCAGCTGCCTGCAGTGGAGTCATCTACTTTACCCTATATTTGCCTCACATCGTTTGCTTTGCCTGGCAGGACCGGCTGACTGTTAAGATAAAGATTATGGCGGTAAGAAATCTTACCCACCCCCTACCTCCAACCAACCTCAATAGAAACCAGTGCCCTCTAAATTGTGTCATTTATAACTTCTATAATTTCATTATTTTGTCGTGCTCCAAAGCATGTTCCATCTTTACATTTTTCTGCGTGAGTAGTCACTAAGGGCCTGGTGCTTTCCTTCCTTGTAATTTTCATAACCCTGCTTAGCACCACCCTATAAGGGGAGAAATATGTGTACAAAATTTAGTGTTTCCTTGAAAACAACAACAGTGTTTTACACAAAATAAAAAAAAAATCCTTCCAGTAGCACCTTAGAGATATCTGAAGAAGTGTTCATGCACTCGAAAGCTCATACCTATGACAACTTAGTTGGTCTCTAAGGTGCTACTGGAATGATTTTTTTATTTTGTTTTGACTGCGTCAGACCAACATGGCTACCTACCTGTAACTAGTGTTTTACACAGTTGTAGATGCTTATCTGTAAGGGGGTGGGGGAGTAATGCAAATACAGACATTCTGAAATTTTTAAAAAAATGGAAGATGGGTGGAATGATGGAACATCCAGAAAAAACTAATAAAGCAAATCTATCCATTTCCTTTTCATTCCTTTGTCTGCCATATGTTCATTGCTAAGATTTCCCCCCACTCAGATCAAGGTAATTTGACATCCCTCCTCTCTCTTCCTCTTCTAGAGCTTCCTTTCACCTGTGGCATTTGGGTTTGGTACAGAATACTTGTCACGCTATGAAGAGCAAGGCCTTGGGCTACAGTGGGATAATATTCGAACCAGCCCACTAGAAGGCGATCAATACAGTTTCTTGTTCTCTATGGAGATGATGATTTTGGATGGTTTTATCTATGGATTGCTTGCTTGGTACTTGGATAATGTCTTCCCAGGTATGACCATATATAATGTTGGATAATGTCTTCCCTGCCCATTTTAAATAGATAGCCTTTTGGACACTGTTGCTGCTAAAGAGTGATTTTAATAGAATTGGATTTTAAAGTTAGAGATTGCCTAATCAAACATTTAAATAAATTAAATCAATAACATTTCAGAATGTTCAATGCCCACTAGTTGAGATTAAATCGCATCAGAATCAATGCAACTTAAGTGTTTAATTGCACAGAAAAAGTAAGCTTGTCTCTCTGTTGAGATCACAATTCTCTGAATTGTGCTCACGACTGAGAAGTCTTATTTTCAGTATCCTTGCCATTTCAACATTTATTTATTTTTTTGCATTCAATATTGACTATTTTCTTCTTTTAATTTTTGCTATTGGAAAGAGGAAGTAAATAGATGGAGTCAAAGGGTAATTCCTATTAATATTTTCAAATGTGAGATTATCCTGATTTTCAAAAACTTTAAGGATTGTAGACTTTGATCATACTTCTGTTCATGGAATGAGGCATTTCTGCCTCCCCTTCCAAATTCACCTCCCACATTCTCGTAAAAATTTCTATAATAAGATAAAATGTTGAATATAGACTGATCATTTTTAAGGGCTGATCGCAAACACTAGGTCCTGTGGCTCTGTGTAGCTACCACTGCAAAAAGGCAATTAATAAAGATGATTATAGCCTTGACCATAAAGTTTGGGTCCGTGTCCCTTACATTATGGCAAATTATGCACAAGAGTCAAAGAGCAAAGGACCCTTGGCAAATTATGCACAAGAGCAAAGGAAGTCTCAGGCCACTATTTGCAATTTGCCAGATTAAGAAAACACTTTTGTTTTCTGGTCCTAGGAGTACATATCATATGATCTTATATTATTTTGCTTTTGTTCAGAAGAGTATAAGGCATTTTAAGAAACTTGTCCTGCCACATATTATGTGTTGAAAAGCTAAAACAAAGCACCACAAAATATCTTATCTGTAGAAGGTAATCTAGAAACCTACGGGTTTCTAGAAAGGGTGCTAGTTACCATCAATTGTTTTGGATTCTTCCCCCTTCTGTAAAAGACTTTTAATCTACTGTACTCGATTTAAAGGAATGTCAAAATAGCATTTTCATACCGTATCTATCCATGGTGGAAGCAGATATATGCTTGCATTTGCCTCGTTTACCCATAAGGCCAGGGATGAGGAAACTCTCTCTATTTGTCCCACAAGGTAATTTTTTAAAAAACCACACCCACATAGATGACACAAGGTGCAGGGAAGATAAAGACACCACTGGGCAGGCTGAAGGGGGGTTGACTGTCTGCACCTGCAAATCTGTGTGTAGAGTGCTTTGTAAACTGGTTCTTGGGACTTGCAAAGCACTGCACACAGAGCTATGGAAGTGGCTACAGTTAGCTGACCATCTGCACAGGCAAAAATAGATCACGTAGCGTCATTGTGATGGCTTGTGGTGGAAGGCGGGGAGTTTCCCACCCCTATGTCAGGTCATCAAATAAAACATCCTTAGTACAGACACAGATCCAGCTTGCTATGTCTTGATTTGGATATGAGCTTCAGGAGCTCTTAAAGCTAGCCCGAAAGAAGAGGTGAATTTGAGTCTAGGCATTAAAATCTGAGCTGGAGAAGAATTCCCACCTGATCCACAAAACATCATCCCTCCCAGACCCCCCCCCTTCCCGTTAAAAACGTACTGACTGGAAGCAGTAGCAGCACAAAAAGGAGGTCGGTTCCCCCTATTCTTGCCCTGCTACTCAGTTAACCAGGAGGATAGTTATCTCAAGAGCCACCGACACCGCAGAAAGGGAGATAGAATGAAATCTTTTAAGGCAGCTGGACAGTTTCATCTGCAGTGGCCCCTTAATCTCTGGAATTTGGAAATTAACTTTGAGGGTAGGATTTGCCCACAGGAATCAAGTCACTTCATAGTGTAATGGAATGCAGAGTAATAGTTAGTGCAACTGATGATGTAGTGGCTAAGAAAGTGAGCTAGGAAATCCCTGTTTCAAACCTTGCCTTAGGCAGAACACATACAGGCTTTCACTGCCTGCTTATTAAAGATTCAACCAATCCCTGGTCTGGGGAATAGCTTAATTCCTTAATTAAATTGAGTTTCAGTTTTGAAAACAAAAGCAATCGGGAATGTGGTTATTCTCCCTCTGTCCCTTTCCCTCTGTAAAAAAACTTTACAGCTAAGACGGTGGTGGGTGGCTGTGCTTTGTTTGAACTTCTAGTGCATAGCAATGTTTGCTGCTAATGAAACACCAAGTAATTATTGCAGCATAAGATTTGCATAGATGGGTTCTTCCCCATGGCAAAACACAAAGAGGTTTATGCACCCTACCAACTTGTTTTTGTTTCAGGAGACTATGGGATACCACGGCCTTGGTATTTCCCTTTCCAGCAGTCTTACTGGCTAGGGTCAGGGCACCCAAAGGCTGAGAAAACAACAACTGTGGATGGTGAGTTATGTGGAAAAACTGGTGTTCAGAAATAACTTGAGAACCGCTGATCCGTTTAGAGGCGAATGCGCTCTTGCATTCATTATTGGAGCCATTGTAAAGATTAGACATAGGCTTACAGTGGGAATCTTAGCAGGTGGCTTTGAACTCTGAGTGGCCCACTGTTATTAAAAGTGTTGCCAGAGAGCGAGTCGGGGTTCTGTCTGAAATCTTTCTAAATTATGCTGAGATTAGCTGGCGGCCTGCAAATCATGTCTCTCTTACTGATCTGTCTGGAGATAGTTGACAAGGACTATTATGACAACTGCTGAAGGAAGTAGCATGATTCTGATGTTAACTGAGCTGGCACTGGAGTGACTCTGAACATCAGGTATAGCATTTCACTGTTCCTGGAAATATTCTGTAATCTCCCTTCCCTCCTGCCCCCCCACCCCAAGTGAAACCATACTTCTGATGTGTCCCCAAACAAGGGCTAAAACTGGTCCAACACATAGATGTGACCAACGCTTTTCCAAGTGGTCTGAACTAAGCCTGATACTCAAAGACGACCCATGTTCCCTTTAGTCTTACGGTATCTATTTGCTCAACGCAAATATGTTGGAAGATCCAGCTCCTCTCTTTCTGATGCTGCCTTTTTCAGCAGCAACCTGAGACTGGAGCAGACTTCTACAGACATGGAGAAGGATGCTCTCACATCTACCAAGAGATGCTTAATAGAAAGGCAATGTGCTTCAGCCCATTTGAGACAGGCGTGTTCTTGCATCCTGACCATTTGGGAACTGGTGCACACATCCAAGATACAAAGAGGCAGATTTGTTCCCTGCATTTTTAGCAAAAGCCTTCAAGAGACTTAACAGCATCTTAAAAGCTAACCATTTGTTATGACATAAGCGTTCATGGACTACAGCCCAACTTCATCAGATGCATGAAGTGTGAACCTGAGTATTTGTACATGTCGTTTCCAGAGGCGTCTTTCCCATAGGGGCTAGTGGCTCGTTGCGCCAGGGCGCCGGCCTCTCAAGGGCGCCCCAGCATTGGCGGGGCGCAACGAGCCACTAAGCGCTATGGCTCCTCCACTGCTGCCACCTCGGCCGCGGGAATCCGCTTGGCCATGAGCGCAAGATCCAGTTTCCTTTGCCGCCTGGGTGCTCCACGGGCGCACGGAGGCAGGGGCAGACCAACCAGCCAGCTGGCCGAGGGAGAGGGATGCTGCACCTGGAAAAGAAAAGGAGAAGCTCTGCTCACCCTGCCCTTTGGCCAAGCTGAGCTGCGCCCTGCCAGAGGAAGGTGGGTACAAGGGGACCTTCCTCCTCTTCGCAGCCCAAGCTGGGCGGGCAAAGGGCTTGCAAAGTCCTTCACCAGTAGGTGAAGGCGCTCGTGGGGTCGTAGGCACAAGGAGCCTTGTTGCAATGCCTCCGGTTGCAAAAGCCCACATTTGCCCCGAGGAAGAAGCGCGGGGAGTGTGGCGTTGTTTGGCCCGCCCATCTCCCTCTGCAAAGGGGATGATGGAAGAGGCGCTCTCTGCGTTTCTCCTCCTTTGTCCACGCCGCTTCTTGCTTGTCTCCCTTCCCAAAGCGGAGCAGGACGTTGGCCAAACTCAGCCCAGCCCAGCAACAAAGCCGTTGCATGAGATCCGGAGGGCTGTGAGAAAGGAGGGGTCCCCAAGTTCTAAATTTTGGGAAAGGGAGGGGGCGCCGAAGGGACCTTTGTGCCATGGCGCTGGATGTGCTTAAGACGGCCCTGGTAGTTTCAAGTGTATCATTGGTGATCTACCTAGAGCCCATGCTGGACAACTGAATTTTTTTCTTACATACCATTGGATGTGGGCATGTACTTGCTTACAGAGAACCTCCCTAAAGCAGCAACAACAGGTCACAAAATAGAGCTGCAGGCACAGGCATCAGACCTATATGCCACTCTGCCCATTGTCTATTATGGTAACAATACCAAGTTCATTCATGTGATCATCTTCCATTGTGATATGTGCCAGAAATACCTTCTGCAACATGCCAGCCTCTGTGCAAAAGAACAAATGAGCAGAAGTCTGACATCAGAAACTGCGATATTCAAAAGCCAGTGTGAAAATTTCAAGCCTTAGCATGGCCACAAAGCATATGCCATGATAAATTTGATAACTTTTAAGGTGCTGATGCATCTGCATTCCTGGCTTGGGTTTAACTTGCTAGCAACATCTCATTGACACAGCACCTCTTCAGGTTTCTGATACATCCAAGGAGGAACCGGGTCAGATTTTATGTCCTCCATTGGGTCCCTGGGAATGGTCATATGAAGGATACCCTGAATTGTGTGAACTGGCCGGTTCCGCATGCATGTTAAGGATGCTTAACTAGTTTCCATTAAGAAAAACCTCCAGTCACCCAGCTCCATTGAATTATCAATGATGTTGAATAACTTCTGTGAGTCCAAGTGCCTGGAATGGATGCATAAACAAACTGCTCATTCCAGAATCCACAAAACCACAGTGACAAACAGTTGCTATACTACAGAGAAGGGAGGAGAAAATCTGTTATTTGCATGGCTGTTCTGTTTCTCGCTGCCATAGTACTTCACAGGCTATGACAGGCTGTTTGAATCTGGTTCTCAGCAGATGAAGGTACTTCTGGGCCAGCAGGACGCTAATCCCCTCTGCAAACAGCCTGAAATCTGTCCTACCAGCACCATCCCAATCATGGCACATGCTAGGGTCAGAGAGGGAAAAAGGGCAGCAACACTGCCCCGCTTGGAAGCGGATTTGCTTTTGTTGCATTGTACATTCACAGCTGAAAGTACAGCTTTCCCACTGGATGTCCTGCAAGAGGAATTCAGAAGGACAGAGGATGCATCTGTTTGTTACTATTGGCATTGCTTCTGTTTTCCAGCTTCCAGGATGCCACATATCAAAGCAGCCTTGCAAGGCTATATACTACCGAGGAAGATTTAGGAAAAGCTTTTTAAGGCACTGATGCCTTAGGGGGGGAGGTGGGCAAAACAATTAATGCAAATGCTACCTTTGTGCAGTAGGCTACATGCATTTACACAACAAACTCTCCTCCATCCAGGCAAGGAGGAGCCATTATCAGAGTTAGAGGACATAATGCAGTAAGGCAAAAACACTTCAGGAGGGTGTGAGACAGGCCTAATAAGGAGAGTTCCATAGGCCAGGTGGAGAGGCCTGGAGGGCCATATCCAGCCCACAGTCCTGGCTTAGAAATAGCGCACAACCATTTGATCCTCTCTTTTGTCCTTTCAGCATTTCTCTTGTTGTTAAATTGTGTTTCCATATATATATATCATTGCTTTTATATATGCAATTGCTCATATGTTTTTTCTGTAAATTGCTCTGGTATCTGTCTTAGGAAGCAATTCCTAAATGAAATAAGTAATCAGCAGTAGCAGCATGTATCTTCATGTTCAGAGCATCAGCAAAGCCCACTGAAAGACATTATTTTATAAATGTTACCAGCTTCAGTTCAGCCTTTGTCCACCTTCGGTCCCCGAATAATGATGGACTACAACTCCCTTCATCTTTGACCACTGCTCCTGCTAGCTAGGGGTGATGGGAGTTGTAGTCCAACGACATTGGGGGACCCGAGGCAGAGAAAGGCTGCTTTAAATCTTTTAACAACAGACTAGCACATCCATGTCATGTCCTTAGGATCACTATCTGGCTGGTGTTTTACGGCCTCACCTGGTTATTCGACACATGTGCTGGCGGCCAATAAAACACGTGGGTTAAACCTGTATCAGTGCAGGTGCCCCCTCCTACCATGGGACAGTGGCCACAAATACACCAATAGGGAAAAGGCAAGAAGTGCTGTGACACTGGCTCACTGGGAGATGAGGTAAGGGCTTAGCTCACCTTGCCACTTGTGTGTAACAAGCTAACAGAGCAAGGACTTGAACATCACAGGAATGCAAAGCACACCCTGATCACTGAGGCAGTGAAATAGGAAACACTCGCTCTGTAGTAGTAAGAATCGCATCTTAGTTTAATATAGTTTTCAGAGTCTCACTTGCAATCATTGTGATTTAGGAACAAAACTTCTTAGTGGGAAGTTTTAAAACCTCTCGTTTAAGGTCCTAGTCCTCTAGAAGAGCTGTAAAGAAGAGTTTTAAACCACATAGAATGCTTCTCAAGTTTTGTTCGACAGGGGGTAAGAAGTTCCTGGCGTTTTGTGGTTTACTTAACAATTCTATGTATTTTAAAAGACCTATACCCAACCAAATGTGGCCTTCACTATTTAGGCATTTGCCTTCTTGTGGTTGTGACACACTCACACACCCACACACAAACCCTGTCTCCTGTTAAATGTTGCTGTTTAAATAAAACTTAAGATCACATCCGCACCATGCATTGAAAGCACATTTAAATCATGGTACTTCCACCAAAGAATCCTGGGAACTGTAGTTTACCCCTCACAAAGCTACCTTTCCACCCCCTCTCAGAATTACGAGTATGGTAGTTTACCTCTCACAAAGGTACGATGCCTAGCAGCTCTTAACAAGTTACAATGCCCAGAATTCTTTGAGGGGGAAAATATGTTTCAAATGTACTATACTGACAGCAATGGTTGCCTTTAAAAATGACTTGATTTCTGATTAACCTAGACAAAGGTTCAGAGAAGGAAGGCAGCGCCAACATGAAGGCCGAAGAAGAAGAGATGAGAAAGACCATGGCTGATGAACCCGACAGGGGGAAAAACCAGGCAGACAGCCCGTTGAAGAAGGATGGTAAAGAAAACAAATGTAAACACAAAAGGAAACCAGAGTACATCGAGCAGGGGAAGCCTGAGGCAGAGGCAAAAGGCAAAGATGAAATGACTAGTAAGGAGAGAGAGAAGCGGAGTAATCGCAACTCTTTTTGTGTTATACATTTGAACTTTGATGTGCTTCTTTGTCACCAGTTCGTTTGTCTGCCTATATGGTGGTGTGTGAATAGCTCCAGGTGGGTGTAGCAAAGTAGAGGCATCTCACTTGATTGTCCCAGGAGGTCCAATTCCAACAAAACAGGCTGAAGAACTCTTTGTTGGAGGTTGGCATACAAAACTAGCACAATCAGGGTGAACAGTTCGGTCTAGCTTCCTCTCAGACATCTATAAACCTTTTTAAATGGGTCATCATTCAAAAATGGTATGCACACTGCTGTGATACAGACCAGGGAAAAAACACTTCTGCTTGATTCTTTTTGCTGTGCAAACTGACCCTCTGAAGCAATATTTGGGCGCACAGGGAGTCACCTTCTGCAGAACTGGAGCTTTTGCATTTGGTGAAAAGTTGGTGATTCAAGCACTGAGCACAAGCACACATTCTTTCAAACTTATTGAATGAAACCTCAGGTCTTTTGGGTTCATCCTGTGTGATGATAGGTGAATGAAAGCAGGCGTCTTCCTTCAGAAAGATCTAGCCTGTCAAGAAGCAAAGATCTCTTTACCATATCTCCTCCTAGCACCTTGTTGGCTTATTCACCAGATTGCTGCAAGTCCCCAAACTCTGCAGAAGTTGGCCTGCCTTAGAATAAATAACTGACATTCCCTTTTCTAACCTGTGACCTTTAGGCAGCTTGTGTGATGAATGTGTTTTTCAAAAACACAGTTTTGAAAAGAACATAATTCAGGATCCATTGAATTGAATTTCTTCTCAGCTTCCTTTATTGTATTTGGAATGGGAAAAGCTAAATCCATGTCCTAGAAACTTTCATATATCTTTGTACAGTAGTATTAAATCCAAGGACTTTATGCAGCAGTAGTATCAGGAAACTTAAAAAATATCCTGCAGAGATGTCTGATGACTAAAACTAGCTACCGTATCCATGTTGCAGTGCTCCATGTTTTATTGCTAGAAAAAAAATGAATTTTAAATAAAAAATATACTGCTGTCCCACCAACACAAATGCCTGCGTTGAAAGTGTATGCAAAAAACATCTTGTGTTCTCATGTCTCCAGCCCATCATACATGATTGAAAAGGCACTCTGGTGCCTTGCTATGCCAGCCTGAGTCTTGGAGCATAGGATGGATCCAAGCCTCTTCTCTTCCAAGTTTTGCCCATCAAACCTGAATGCTGAATATGCCATCAGAAGCCCTCATGGTAGTATACCTGTGCCCTGTTAGGTCACTTCTGACTGCAAGTGTGGAAGGAAGGTTTTTTTTTACAAAAAACAAATAGAGTAGGAGAGTCACATACATTTCTCGACAGTACCTTATTAGTAGAAAGGGACATGCCTAGACTGAGTTGACTGCACCCTAACATAACTCTTCTGATCCTGAAAAGTTAAGTAAGCAAACCCTTATGGAAACTCCCCCGACAAATCTTAAGGTAACTTGGATAAACACAAGTCAAAAGGCTCTTGATTTACATCATCTCAAATGCCCAAGGGGGTCATTTACTTCAAAGGCTGTTTCTTTGGCCCAGAATTAAGCAAAATAAAACAGTCCCCATGGTGGAATTTAAAATGGCAGTCTTATGAGCTCAGTCTTCTGGATGGTCTGTATTCAGTGGGAAACCCAGGCCTTGATCTTGCCTCCTGCACAAGGGTGAGTTTCTCCCACCAAGACAAAAAGAAAACAATGTTATTCTAAACTGTGGTGACCTCATTCTGTTCCCTTTTTTTGTGGGGAGGAGTGGAATAAGAAAAAAAAAAGTTGTTCAAGTGGACAGATGGATTATTTACATGCCATATTTTGTTGTCACTGCTGATAAAGGCCTCCTGCTGCTTTCTCCCGTGCACCATAAGAGGCCACTTTAAATTGCTCTGTACCATGGCTGTGACTTTTTAGTGAACTATTGTGTGCAGTTGCTGATCAGTTTGCAGATTGGGCTCCCCTGCACCAACAGGGAGGTTGGAAGTTCAATTGGTGGCTGAAAAAAATGCCCTTTTTGTGTGTTTGGGGGGGGGGCGTTCTCAGAAATTACCTTCTCATAAGTCTCTTATCAGAAATTTTGACTTGGCTCTCAGCTTACCACATAGTTGGCTATACAGGAAAGTGGAGCAATTTAAAGTAGTCCTAATATGAATATTCATAATGGCGAAGTGCGGTCCTCAGTGTGGTAGAAGGTCCGCAAAAGCTTGTCGGCAACAAATGCCCATGACCATTATTGTTAGCTCTGACCTGACAGTTTCTACAAAAATCACTGCAGGTCCAATTCTTTGTGGGCTAACCATGATGCAGCTCAGGAAAAAAAAAGTGTACTGTTAGGGGGATGCTGAACCAGAATGTGTTGCAATGTAACAATTACAATATGCTGTGTTGTCTTAGAGCTGTAGTCACACACCTCTACAGCTCACCTCTGCAGTTGTTTCATTAATTATTATTATTTATCTTAAAAAATCTTTTGTTTCAAGCAAATTTGCACTTTGAAGAGGAGCCTTCTGATCTGGTCCCAGGCGTGTGTATTCAGAACCTGGTGAAGATCTTCCCCGGTTGCTCTAAGCCAGCTGTTGACGGAATGACTATTACGTTCTATGAGGGTCAAATCACTGCTTTTCTTGGCCACAACGGAGCTGGGAAGACAACCACTATGTGAGTCAGTCTGAGATAAGATTATCATGCTGCTAATTCCATTTTTTCCCTTGCATTTGATATTCTGCCTTCCTTCCATCATGGAACCCAAGGTGGCAGACATGGTTTCCAGGTGGCCACCCATCTGGGCACTTACCAGACCCAGACCAGCTTAGTTTCATCAAGATGCTGGCCTCTTATGCTACATACTAACGTTGCACACACATACGCACACACACAAATACACACACACTTGCATAGGTACAGGTTTTATACATAGCCACCTTTGTTATTGTTCTTAAGTTACATTCATAATTTTAGTTCACGGACGATAAGACAAAACTAGGTTTTAATACCCTTTTTTAAAAGCGAGGGAGGGAAAAGGTGTGACTTGTAAAACTCCAGTTGCAGATAAGAGTTGAAGAGTGAATATACATTTCACACCTGTAACCTCAGCAAACACTTTCTGAAATGAAGTGCTGCAGGTAGTATGTGTGGGATGAAGGAGGAGGGTAAACCTGCTGATAAGTGAGCTCCCGGCAGTTCAGAGTGGTCTCTGTATTCAGAAAATATCTGTGTATTTTTTTTTAGTGTTCTCTCCAGACTTGTCATGTTGGCATTGGTGTGTATGCAGGTGTGATCATTTTGGCCTTGAGACCTTAATTTAGTTCCCTGTGTCCCAATGGAGAATCAGCCATGATGGAAAGTTCAACCACTGCCACTATCATCCCCAACAAACACACCTGAGAACAAGAGAGGGGTTTCAATCTAGATACGGGACACTAACCACAACCAAATGCATGTAAAGAACAATCAAGAAAAATGATTGAACCTCAAAGATTCTCAATAAAAAAACTGCTCTTTGTGTATCAGGTGATTTGGTAGTTTGCAGTAATCGTCACATGATTAGTGAAGAGTAAGCAATGAACATAATTTTTTTTTTAAAAAAAGTGCATAAACCTGCAAAGTAGTAGGTTTGGGGCGCCTGGTCAGCAGAATCTCATTTAACATTCTGAGCTGGAGAAGAACTTCTCAGGAAAATGGTATTCAATTCATACTAAAGCTGATCATTCTAAAATGGGCAAGCTAAAATTCTTTTTTAAAAAAAGATTTTGAAAACTTTATTAATTTCTTTCTTAAAAAACAAGCTAAAATTCTAAAATGAGCCAAGTAGTTACAAAATTCAGTAACATCACTAGAGATGACAGGAGGCTGAGCTTGCATTTATCTCTCTACTCTGATGGTAAAAAGGTAAAGGGACCCCTGACCATTAGGTCCAGTCGTGACCGACTCTGGGGTTGCGCGCTCATCTCGCATTATTGGCCAAGGGAGCCGGCGTATAGCTTCCAGGTCATGTGGCCAGCATGACAAAGCCGCTTCTAGCAAACCAGAGCAGCACATGGAAATGCCGTTTACCTTCCCTCTGTAGCGGTTCCTATTTATCTACTTGCATTTTGACGTGCTTTCGAACTGCTAGGTAGTTCCTGCTAATTTCACTGAATGGTTCTTCATTTCACAAACAAAATTCTCTAATGTATGTTACTCAAAAGATAGGCACAACAACCTTAAATGCTTATTGCTGCTGACAATTATACTTGGGTATGCATAGCTAAGAACAAAATAATGAGCATCACGTCAACTATATGGAGGATGTGCATATGTGTGTGTGTTTGCCTCTAAATTGCATGCAAATGGTCATTGTCATAGTGATTCGGTCCATTTAATCAAATCTCCTAATAACCTGCTTTGCAGCTCAGGCACATAGTTAGGTATTGGGATTTACTTTAATTTCTGCATGTACTGTAAATTTACATAGCCATATATTTTGTTTCCTGGGGCAGTTCTGGTTTTAGATACAGCAGTAAATATTGTTTAAAATGAAGGTAATCGTCTTGTTTCCTACAGAGGTTTGCTCTGACTCTCCCATCTTAACTAGTGTGAATTATAAACATGGATTACCCTTATCGGTGATCCCATTGGCTTGTGCGGGGGTGGGGGGATAATTCCAAGACCTCGGGAGAAGGAAATGCCTATCTTATAAAAGTGGAAGTAATAGGAGAAACAAAAGCAGATGTCTCTCTGGAAGAGCAGCATTTTTTCCTTGGGGTCAGGTCTTCTTAAATATGCTCAGAGAGACGGGGAGTCTTTAGTCTGAAAGAATTGAAAAAGCAATGAAGTCAGCAAAGTTGATATGCCCCTGAGCCTAGGCGAGTTCCAGGTGCATTGTTTCTCAGGGGTCTGGACAAACATTTCCTTGGCTTTCGGTTTCTACTGCCCCCGGGTTTCTTCCTGAGTAGCTATTATATGCTGTGGCCAGGTCAATTTTTCAAAAACTGTGGACATTGCAGATCTGCTCCATCTTTCCTTTCTTGTCACTTGGCTTGCACTTTGGGGGTTTTCTGCAATATGAGCTGCACATTATGTTCTCTTGGGTTCTGTTCTTGGGCTAAAACAGACATTATCTTTGCAAATGTGTGTGCCCCATCCCATGTTTAACAAAATCAATGGGGAAATCAGGGGTGGGAAGTGCTGAAATGGGGGAGGATCAGCAAGAAGAAGGCTGCTTCCCCTATGCTGTGGCTGCTTGTTGTCCCCCCCCCCCCACCATCGGAGTGCCGCACCACTCCAAGGGTAGAGATGGGGGAGAAATTAGATGCAGTTCACATTTTAAGGTGAAACAACCCAATTTGCCCTTTCCAAACAATGCAGGAACTGAAACACAGCCATCCTTCAAAATTCACACTTCTCTGAATTTTGCATTGTAGTTATTCATCCAAGCAATGTGTGCCAAAAATATATATTTTTATTCTAGATCAAAGAGCGCATAAAATGTGCATGTTAGCAACATGTTAGCATTCAGTTTTATGTGCGTGACAAAAAATAATAATAATTCAAAAGGGGGCAGGGTTGCAGGAAAAGTGACTTTGGAAATCCAGTGTGTTTTGACTATATGCGATTTTGGCTTTAGGTGCAATACCCAAAACATAACAACCGTGTAAATTGCAGGTTTCTGTAGTAGGCAAAATTGCACACAAATGTGTGCATATTAGAAGATATTCACTGATGACTTTTCATTTTAAAAAATTGCAGACTGGTGCAAAAAACTGAAAGAAAACAAAATTGAACAGGTCTATTCCTTTCCTAGGCCCACTCAGTCTTACTTCCAGTTGCACAGCCAGGATGTAATGTTTTTGTTTTCATGTTCCAAGGGTTGCATTTGCAAGGAACAGATAAACTTCCATTTGAAAATGCAAGTTATTTAATTTTTGACTAAAACCGTCTCAGTATTACAAGTATTTCAGGTTCTGCCTACAGCCTCCTCAGATCTCATGTAAAGTCTGTTGTGAAAGAAAAATAGTTACGTTCTGATTTACGTTCCGATCAAAAATAAAACTTAAAAAACCATTTTTCTTTCAGTATCTCTTTGATAATATAGCTCAGCAGAACTAATAATAATGACTTAATGCTGTTCTCCCCCTATATAAATGTGTACATGTGTGTATGACTTGTTCTTGATCATTCTTAAGTTTAGATCCAGCAAGCAGATCTGTAAAGCTGCCTTTAGATTTGCATTGCATTTTCCCCAAAACGTGTCTATAGACAAAAGCGCCACCTAGTGGTGCCCCAGGACATTATCTCAACTATATCTGATATTGCTTTGTTTTTATTATTTTGTAAATAACAGCTGTATAATTATTGATAAGCACTACCTGTTTCTCATGTTGTTTGGCTAGGTCTATCCTCACAGGTCTGTTTCCACCTACATCTGGAACAATACTGGTTGGTGGGAAAGACATCCAGACACACTTGGACTCCATACAGCAGAGTCTAGGCATGTGCCCTCAATACAACATCTTGTTCAATCAGTAAGTGCTGCCAGGGATTTGCTCCAAACGTGCTTCAAAGTAATGTGTTTCCCAACTGAAAGGCTGTAATTGTTCTGACTACCTGATGCAAGTTTTCTGTTCTCCTAGCAGACAGACATTGCTACAAGCAACCCCAACATGAAAGTGTGCTTGTGTTAGTTTTGCTCTGTAATGATTATTTAGGCTTTAGTTAGGACCATAATTCACACTCGTGCAAATGAACTTGGGCAAAAAGTCAACACTGACACTCAAAAGGATTACATCATTCTGCAACTCAGAGTCAAGTTTGTGGGTGTTTGTTACCATTTTGAGAGAAGAGAACAGCCAATCCCTTTTGAACCTGCAAAACTTTTTCTATGATGATGTTGCTTTTCTAGCAGACTGTTACTTCTTCTCCCCTTCACAAAATCTTCTAGGTTGTAGACCAGGCATCCCCAAACTGTGGCCCTCCAGATGTTTTGGCCTACAACTCCCATGATCCCTAGCTAACAGGACCAGTGGTTGGGGAAGTTGGGAATTGTAGTCCAAAACAAATGGAGGGCCCAAGTTTGGGGATGCATGCTGTAGACAGAAGTAAGTGGTTGGAGAAAAGCATAGCTCTGACATTATAGTACTGTATTCCCTTTTCTCTTATGTTACCTCTGGATAAACAAGGTTTGCAGGCTTCTGAAACGCTTCAGAAACCTTCAGAGAGCCAGTGTGGTGTAGTGGTTAAGAGCGGTAGACTTGTAATCTGGTGAACTGGGTTTGCATCTCCGCTCCTCCACATGCAGCTACTGGGTGACGTTGGGCTAGTCACACTTCTTTGATCTCTCAGCCTCACTCACCTCAAAGAGTGTTCGTTGTGGGGGAGGAAGGGAAAGGAGAATGTTAGCCGCTTTAAGAGTCCTTCGGGTAGTGATAAAGCGGGATATCAAATCCAAACTCTTCCTCCTTCTTCTTTGCACCAGATGAGCTTACAGCAGAGGCCTCTCTGTCAAACTGGCTTCAGTTCTCTGTGGGTGAAAGCTTTTGCGCCGTTTCTACAGTATAATAGTGCAACATGCTTTGTCTCTTTTGGCCAACTTAAAACAGCACTGTTTCTTTTCTATAGCCTTACAGTTGCAGAACACATCCTGTTTTATGCCCAGCTAAAAGGGAGAACCAGAGAGGAGGCAGAACTGGAAATGGAAATGATGCTGGAAGACATAGGCCTTCCACATAAAAGGAATGAAGAGGCTCAAAACTTATCAGGTATCCAAAGGTTTGAACCCGCAAAGTCCTGTGTGCCTTTTGAGCTCCTGAACATTAACCATTCACTGCTGCCTCTGTGGGCAGAGTTAGATGCTCTGTTTAACCTCACCCATGTTCATCCCAGCACATATTGGCAAAATTGTAGTAAAAGTACAGTAAAAAGTAGAACAATGTATGATTAAATAGCTGATATTTTTGCACCTTTTAGTGGCGTGATAAGCCCACCACCCGATGAAGCTACAACACTCTATTTTTTAACAGGATCTTCCCCACATATGGTTTTGTTCACTGATACATAATAAAGGAATATTCTCCCTCTGTGACTGCATGGTGTTTGCTTATCCTAAGGCTGAAAAGGATGTGATGCTCACACGGTTCAAGCCATTCCTGAGACTGGGATATTCTATACTCAGATATCTAATGTATCTGAAGGATTGAAGAAACGTGCTTTTGCTTTGAACCTATTTTGCATTTTGATGTTCTTTGTTGCTTTCTTTGTCAGCTGCTTTGAGTTATTTTATATGGTAAAGCAGAATATAGCTTTTTAAGAAATCCTAGAGCAACAGCAGTGCTTTGCCTGTTGTATCAGAATCAGCCAGGAGTCTTGTGGCACCTTGCAGTCTTAACGCATTTATTGCGGCATAAGCTTTTAAGTGGTCTCTGGTCTACAAAAAGCTTATCCCACATTTAACATGTTAGCCTTAAAGTGCTAAATCATCTGTTACATTAAATATTTGCTTGTTGCTTGTTGAGGAGCAGTCTCTTTCCTCTAAGCTGACTCTAGCTGCTCTCTCTTGTTTTTCTTAGGTGGCATGCAGCGAAAGCTGTCCGTCGCCATTGCGTTTGTAGGCGAAGCAAAAGTGGTTGTCCTAGACGAACCCACCTCAGGAGTTGATCCGTATTCCAGACGATCCATTTGGGACCTCCTGCTGAAGTATCGTTCAGGTAATTTTGTCCTAAGAAAACTTGGTTTGGTTTTTTTCTTTAAAATCTTTTAATAGCATTCCCTTGTTTCAAAGCTTCTTGATGATATAAAGATAGCAGTCTCTCTGCGTGTGTATACACGGAAAACGACCATGGATTTCAGACGAAGCAGACTGTGCTTGATCTCTCACTGTCTAAGGCTGCAATTTGTGCTCCATCTACCTGCTAATAATTATACATTCTTTCTGAAGACCTATGAAGTAATCTTCCCATTCAAATGAAAAGGCAGCAAAGATTGACAGATTATAGGCTCTGCATATGTGGTGCACTGAGTATCTGTTTTGGCTAAATTCAGCAGATTAGTTGTTGATTGTGAGTAGCGGTGACAATGCTTAGATTGGGGGGTTTTTTCCCCCGCCTTGGGTGGGCGGAATTTACCCAAGCTTTACACAAGTTGTCCCATGTTATTGACTGTCAAGCTTTTGCATGCTAAACTCCCTAAGGTTATTAAGTAATGTCTGGTTATATAATAGACAAGAGGCCTGCAGCCAGTGTTTTCACAGGTAATTTACTATTTTTTGGTCCCATTTAGGGAGAACCATCATTCTGTCTACTCACCACATGGATGAGGCAGACATCCTTGGCGACCGGGTTGCTATTATTTCCCAGGGAAGGCTACACTGCTCAGGATCCCCTGTTTTCCTAAAGAATTCCTTTGGTACAGGCTTCTATCTCACCTTAGTCCGTAAGATGAAAAACATCCAAGACACTGGAGGAAAGGAGGCTGTAAGTGTTTGGCACCATTTTGCACAAGTAACCTTGTAAGCATTATTCATCCTCCAATATTCAAATACAAATACAATACATTGTGAGTGGCATTTTATTTGTATACATTCTACTTAAGGGGGGGGAGAACAAGAGGCACCTTGATTAATCAGGGACAGGTAACTGACCTTTCCTGTCTGTGATTGTTCAGAATTCTCTCCAGCTCCGCACCCTTTAAGGTTTGCCAGTGAGCTTCTGCAATTCCTACTCCATTGACACCATAGAACGCAGGGCAGTTGAGTGGAAGGGCCTCTAATGTTGGGACAGAAAAAATGGGTAACAAATTGGGTGGAGTGGGGAAACTGAAAATAAGGAGATGAGAATATACTGAAAATGACCATGGAACTCTAACTCAGAGTTTTCAAAACCTAAAAGTCTAAAATAAAGAACAAGAAATGCTATGATGAAACAGGTCCAGGATCTGAAAGTACCTATGTGTAAACCAGAAGCTGTTTCTGAGCAATAAAACAACTTACTTTTCTTTGTAATGTATTGGTTGTTAACGGTGATTAATTAATCAACTGTGTTAGCTGGTTTAATATATCAAAAAAAGAAATCTCATTCACGTTAGTTAGACCCTACAGTGAATGACAGCCTGCATCTCCTCAAATAATTTTGCATTCCCAAAATGATAAGGGGGGCGGGGTTCCCTGTATGAGGAAAGGTTGCAGCATTTGATATTTTTTTAGTTTAGAGAAAGGCAAGTGCAGTGGTACCTCGGTTTACGAACAGCCCTGTTTAAGGAACTGTTTGGTTTACGAACTCTGCAAAACCGGAAGTAGTGTCCTGGTTTGCGAACTTTACCTTGGTCTACGAATGGAAGCCAAATGGTGGAAGGGAACCAGTGGCGGGAGGCCTCATTAGGGAAAGCGCACCTCAGTTTAAGAACAGTTTTGGTTTAAGAACGGACTTCAGGAACAGATTAAGTTCATAAACCGAGGTACCACTGTAAGATATATTTATAAGATTATGCATGCCATAGATGAATTGGATAGAGAAAAAATTTTCTCCACCACTTATGACACTAGAAGTCATGGACATGTAGTGAAGAGGAAGGTTGGAAGATACAGGACAGAAATAAGGAGAGCACTTAATTAAAGAGTGCCACAGGTAACAGGGGTGGCCAGGAATTTGGATGGCTTAAAAAAAAAATGATAAGATGAATTCATGGAGGATAAAGCTATCAGTGGTTGGGCAAAATGGGCCATTGGCCTGATCCAGCCGGCTTGTCTTGTGTTCTCATGTCCTCACTCATAATCAAGAACAGCATACAATGCAGTACCACTTGAAGGCAAGGGTTACACAAGCCCTTGTTATTCTCTGTATGTATTTGTTTTTCCCTCTTAAGGTTTATAGCTCACCTTTCCACCATTGTCCGCGAGGTAACTTTAACGATTGCATGTGACTTACGATAGGGCAGCCTTGAAATGCAAAATACAAGGAACACTATAAAAGGCATGCCTACGAAATTGCCAACTCCCAGGAACTCCCAGCATCAGTATCAAGCAGCTCCCAAGAATAGCTGGTTCAACAAAGGTTGAAAAGAATTATTTGGAAAACCTGATCAGCAATCATTCCTGATAAACACTGTACTTAGCGTCTATTATGACCACATTGAAGCTGATATGACTTGTCCCTCGTTCACCTTCCTCTTGCTTATCTGATTTTAGACCTCTTGCAGCCTGGGATCCAAATGCTCATGTTCCTGCTCCAGCTGTGTGCCCACAAACAAAGCCGAAACTGTGGAACAGGAACTGGATGGTGAGAACAGGGTTTGGCTGACTTGTTCGTTGCACAACATTATGATAATGTTTATTGGGTTACTTATACCTTCATGGGCCATAACTATGTTAACTAAATGGAGCATCCATGTTCAGAGGCAGCTGGGACAAACAAACCAGGAAGGGCATTCATCCCTTGCTTGTGCCCCCTTTAAGAGGCCTCTCTGAGATGTCATCCTCGGAAACAGGATTCTAGGTGGATCCTACTTCAGACCCAGGGGAGGTCTTCCTGTGTTTTTCTTTATACTGTGCAGGGGTGCCAAAGAATAAAATATTGGGGGGGGGAGGTAAGTCCTGCCTCACATAATAAATCACAAGATGCAGCATGCACACACCATTCAAATGACAATGCCCATCAACTCTGGGGGGCCCTGGCTCCCTCAAATATTTTATTGAGGGGGGCAAAGGGACCTTGGCTCCAAGGAGTTGGCTCCTATGGTGATTACAGTCTCTAGTAAGCCTCTACAAGTACTGTGTATCTTGGGAGGACAGCCTTTCCTAACTGGCTTGCTGAAATTCAAACAACCGTTGATCCAGTATGGTGTAGTGATCAGAGGGTCAGACTAGGATGTGGGAGACCAGGGCTCAAATCTTCACTCATTTATGAAGCTTATTGGATGACCATATTCCAGCCATACCTTCAAGGACTAACCTGCATCACATGGTTATTACGAGGATAAAATGGGAAGGGGGAGAAGAACCATGGAAGGCACCTTCAACTCCTTTGGGGAAAGATGGGTTATATAGGCCGGAAGCAAGTAAATACATAAAAAAGCAATTCGCCATTCATTTTTTCCAAACTGTGTTCTGCCTTTTCGCAGGTGACGTGAATGAACTAAATGAACTGATCCACCACCATGTTCCGGAAGCCAAGTTAATAGAAAGTATTGGTCAGGAACTTATCTATCTTCTACCCAGTAAGAATTTCAAACAGCGAGCGTATGCAAGTCTCTTCAGGGAATTGGAGGAAACCCTGGCGGATGTGGGACTCAGCAGTTTTGGGATCTCCGACACGCCCCTTGAAGAGGTTGTTAACTTTGTGGGGTGTTGTCTCTCTCTGTCCCTCCCATATTTTCTTTCATAATTTTTGGTGGACGTTTATACCCCAGCAGTAGTAAGATTTTTGTAAATATTATGTGTGTCTCCGAGTTCTTAAGAGGACAAGAATCCTATCTGGATTTATAGGGAGCTAATGGTACAGTAGGTTCTACTGTATTCCAGTAAATTCAAGCTTTTCACCGATGTTACTGTGGGGCAGAGGGAAGAGGATGCTCAAAGACCCTCATACCCCCACAGAACATATTTATGCATCTGTCTTGCAGGTTTTCTTGAAGGTTACAGCAGAGGCTGATCCTGGAATACATAATACAGGTAAACCTCTCTTGTCATCTAGTACCTGAGGGTCATGCTAAAAAGTTGATTTAAATATCTGCCATATCTTAATAGACTACTGATTTGAAAACAAGAGCCACTAGTGTGGGGAAAGGGCTCTAGCTCAGTGGCAGAGCAACTGTAGAAAGTCCCAGCTCCATTCCCTAGAAGGATGCCTTCTTACATCCCTAGCCATTGGTAGGGTGAGAATAGGGAACTGCAGACCATTATTATCTTAAGCTATAGGTATGTTTTTCTAGAGGTTCCCAGGGTGGGGGTATTCTTCAACAATGGAAGGGTTAGTGAACCTATTTGAGCATCAGTTCTAGGCCCAGTGCGGCCATGCTTTTATTTTAGCCATAGCAACGCAAATCCAGAATCAAATAGATGTAGCTCATCAGCTCACAAACTGATGGGAAATGGGAGACCTGGACCAGTACAGTAAGCATTTGCTTAGTTTATTTTCTATTAGATCTGTAAACATTTCCTGCTGTAAGTGTAGTTGCGCTATTATCATGCAACTTTGGAAATGGTGTTTTCTAAAAGATCAAACCCTGGAGAAACTCAACAGTTTCATGAATGGCAAGGCAAAAAAATGTAAATGAAGGAATTGGCATGGCAACTTTGATCTGCAAACTTTAGGAGCTGCACAGCAGAACGGTGCTGCTGGACAAGAAGAGGGAGCCCACCAGACTGCTCCAGCGGCCAATGGCGCTTCTCGGATGCCTGTGGCACAGGAAGGGGATGGGAGCGGCGGGAAAGGATTGAGGCAGAACAAAGGTTGCCAACTTACCTTTCAGCAGATCAAAGCACTTTTCATCAAACGATTCCACCACAGTACACGTAGCTTAAAAGACTTCCTTGCTCAGGTATGTGCTCCTCCATTACAGTCACAATGGCTTCTTCCAGGCCCGTGTGGGGTGGGGGGGCAGCCCAGTATACAGCCCCCATTTTTCAGAGGGCTAAGCTGACCAAGGGCCCTGCCCCCCCCCCCCGGTTTTTTTGTTTGAGTTTATAACTTTATTCTAACAAGACTCCCGCTCCAGGCCTCAGAAAAGCTCTGCACATGCCCGATTTCTTCCATATGGCATTCACAATTATACACACCTGCATTTATAACAGGCTTAAGGGGGGGGGAGAAGTACAATCTTATCGTAAAAACACCGCACTACATTTTATAAGCTTATCACTGGCTGTACTTAAAAAAATGCAACCTAATGAACCAGATCCCAACACGTTCTATCCAAATACAAATCAAATTAAGGCTGGCTTCTGTCAATTAATTTCATTGGGTGTATACAGTCTACAACAAATTATACCAGGTCTTCAGAATTACCCAGAGCAGCATACATATGTACTTCCAATAATTTGCTATTGACATCAGAGTGATGATATAAATTCTGCTATCAACTTGCTGTATATTTTAATAACAGCAGCCAAGAATGTAGCTGCTTTTGTTTTTAATATTAAGGTCTGGTGTCTGCTAATAGAAAATTGGCATTCCCAAGTAAGATTTAAGGCTTAAACAAAGCACTAAACAAGTGCTTCTCATAAACCACTGTAGCAGCAGGAATCGCTGCCACGCAGCTGATGTATTGGGTCTTGATAAGGCTCTAAATCTAGTGAATGCAAATCCTTGTCACCAAGTTTTGTAAACAAGGTACTAGAAATAAGGAAGGAGAAACGTTCAGGCTCATATAAACAGGAGAGCAGCCCTTCCAGGTAGAATACGATTGCAATAAAAGTAATCCCAAACTTATAGAACTGAGATTAAAGCAGCCTTTGCCAACTTGGTGCTTTCCAGATGTTTTGTACCACAACTATCATCCCCACTCCACACACTTGTAGTCCGAAGCAGCTGGAAGGCACACAAGGTTAGCTAAAGCTGCATTAAACGATGAGATCTTAGAACAGAGCTATCCACCTGAGTAGGTGGCCTATTGTCCTTTATTGTCAATGATGCATCCCATACAATTAAGAAAACAATACACTTCTGTAAGAGAAACCCAATTTTGCAAGTTCGATTTGGGTGGGGATTCTGGGGAACAAGGTATCCAAATAGAGACAAAAACTGAGAACAAGTAGTACTGAAAACTCCAAGTAATCCATATATGCGGAGAGGCTGTAGCTCTGGCAGATCACATTGATTTGGGTGCAAAAGGTCCCATTGTAAACCATACTGAGCTTGATGGAGCAGTGGTCTGACTTGTGAAGAGGGGTCTTCCTATGTTCCTACATTATTATAATCTCTAGTTTCTGAGCTATTCACATATGCTGTTATTCTCTTTAAATTTGGGAGGATTAAAGAAAAACTCTTATTCTTTGATGTATGATGTGTAGTGTTATCAGACCTTTGTGGATTTCCAGCACAAATGTCCACTGTCGGTATGCTTGTGTGTTATCTGAGTGGTACTTAAAATACCACTGACATTTTCCATATTGCCTGCAGATTGTTCTACCTGCTAGCTTTGTGCTGCTGGCTCTGATACTTACAGTAATCATTCCTCCATTTGGTGAATACCCCAGTTTAACTCTCCACCCTTGGATCTATGGGCACCAGTTCACTTTCTTCAGGTCAGAGAAGACCTTCCTCGCTCGTTCCTAGATAGCACTTGTGGTGCCTTGTTGCTGAGTGGATTCTAGTTCCCTGCTGCTTCATTCCGGTTTAAATCATGCAAATGTAGTCTGTAGTTAGCTGCTGAAGTCGTTCTCAGACTTTCTCAGATCATGACTTATCTTTTCTCCCAGCCTATATTTTGCATCTTCCTCCTGGCTAGCTAGTGTCATGTTTATGGCATAACAATATTGCACTGCACTACCTTCTAGGATTGATGCTAGCCAATTCAGTAGACCCATTAAAATGCCATGTGTATAACTTCTGCTTTGTTTGAGATACTTTGGCTTCTGTGTAATGAAAACAAGACACTGGGTTTGCTGCTCGGTATTTTTCTTTTTCTGTCCATCCATATTGCTCTAAATAGCTAAGTGGTGCAGTGTCAAAAATATGCAGATAGGTGATGTCTGGGTGAATGTGGATGCTTGTCACTTATGGCCGGTTTGGATAACCTCAAACATGGAAAAACCTGTGGGCACACACACCATATTGATGTATGTCATTTGTATACATGTGTGTGCTCCATTTCCATAATTTTCCAACCTGGAAAGCAGGATGGAAAGATTGCATAAAACCGACACAAAATACATACAATTTTTAAATGCTTGTATCACACAATGACATGTACATAGTATTTTCAGGTTTGAGACATTAGACTATATGGAAAATGTGTGGATAACTAGGAGATACAGATGGACAAGGTACAGCACAGGGAATTATCTCTCCGACACAAAAACTATTGCCTTCTTGTTAGCAAGGAATGCATGTGTGTGTGGTTTTCACCTTGCATTTAGAAATCAATGCCTTGGTCATGGGTCAAAAATGCCCTTGTCCTTTCTGTAATCCTTTTACACTTAGTATGCCTTATCCTATAATGGGTGGTTGATCATTAACATATCCTGTGGCTTGACCCTACCTGTGTGATCAGCAGATTTTCATTCACCACTGTCTTCTTGCTTCTGCAGTCAGCATCTTTTTATAACCTTAAATCTCATCCAATCTCATTAGCAATGAGCAGCCTGGCAGCGAGCAGATGGTTCCTCTTATTGACGCCTTCTTAAATAAACCGGGATTTGGAAATCGCTGCTTAAAGAGAGAGACCCTTCAGTAAGTCACTTTGTTCTCTCTACTAATCTAATCCATTCTATTGCAGGGTGGCATCAGTAGTGCTTGAAACAGTAGTGAACTGGCTTCAGAAGTTTCCTAGCCAGTGAAAATCTCCGAGAATGCTGTTGTCACCAGTGACAAAACTGGGGATTGTGTCTGTTGGTTTAATTATTCTATTTCCAAATTTGTAAACTGCTTTTCACCATAGAAGGTCACAAAGTGGTTTACAGAACAATCACGAAATAAATTCATCAATCAAATGAGGTTACAGGGAACTAGTCAGAGGGCCTTCTTGGTAGTGGCTCCTGCCCTGTGGAACACCCTCCCATCAGATGTCAAAGAGGGGCCTTTCTGATCTCAGCTGTAAGGGAGTTCCACAGTCAGGCCCACAATTGAATGCATGTCTCCTGTGCTGTGTAGAGAAACACAGCAAAGCACCCCAAATTTAAGAGAATAAAAATATGAAATACAAAGAAAGTAAAGGTTCTGTGTCAGGGGGTGCTCCACACATGGGTTGCCTCGACAATATCTATTGGTGTCCACAATAGCTCCATTAATGTCAAAATGTGTCCTTTGCTCAAAAAGCTTGAGAATCCCTGGCCTAGATGTGCCCCAAATGGGTTTACTAGTGACAAGTATGGGCTTGTAGTATAAATAGCCCTTTAGTTACAGGATAGGTGATTAGGACTGGGCGATGTATTGATACACCGTCCAAAATTGGTTTGAAGTCCACATTGTGGTAATGGTTTCGTAACACTGGACATGGCGATGTATCGCAAATCACAATGTGTGCGTGTACTATGTAAAAAATCATGATATGGGAAAAATCGTGAAGCCAGTCATCACTTCTCTCATGATTCTATACAATAACAGTTGCAACAATATTTTAAAAGTAAAAATGGATCCGTTTTAGACTCCTAAGTAGTAGCAGTTGCCAGAACATTACCCCATTCACCTCTACGTAACTCCATCCTTGTTTCAGACATCGTGGTATACTGTACTGCGATGTTTAGCTGGTGTTGAAGTTGAAAACCTGACATCGCTCAGCCCTATACCTGATACATGGAGTTGGGTTTGTAATGTGTTTAAGGAAACTGCTCCTTTTTAATGGTTGGTACTGTAAAGGCGAGATATATAATTGCAAGTTTTCCAAGATCTAGCATGGCCCGTTTGGTATTAACATTGCTAATGAGATCATCTGTGTTCTTGTCTCCTAGGAACTACCCTTGCGTTAATACATCAACTGCCTGGAGGACACCAGCGGTCCCTTATAACATAGATGCCCTTTTCCAAACTAATATGTGGCATCCCCAGAACCCCTCACCATCCTGCAAATGCAGTACTCGGAAGAAACTCACCATGCTACCTGAGTGCCCTTTGGGAGCTGGAGGACTTCCTCCCCCACAGGTAAGAAAGACTGCTTGGTTGCCATTTGCCTGTTTGAAGCACTGTGGTTGCCACTGAATTGCTTTCAGGTGGATCGAAAGTGTGCTAAAACACACACACATACACTTAAATTTTTTTGCATTTGCAATACATTTGTGTTACTTTCCATAATTTGCTTCACTTACTCAGTTTGTCAGTTGTAGTATTTGACCATCTTGGAAGGATTGCTATAGTGGAAATGAGCATGTGGGGATATGGGGAACCACAGTAGAAGGGCAGCAGCTATGAGATTTTAAAAAGTTTGAGACACTCCTTTGGGGAACATGCAGGTTTCTTTCGGCCACTTTTCTGTAACCCAAAGCTGATTCCCCAAAGAACCCAGTTTTGCACCAAATTCTACAGTACGCTACATAGCATATATTGAAAACATATAGAGAAAACCCTTTTAATACATGAAGGAGTGATTCACAAGTAAATTGTACATGGATGTTAAGGGAGTTTAGTATCCTTATATAATTCTGGTTCAAATGTAACATTAAACCATGGTTGTCAACAAGCCATTGTGAGCCTCGGGTCTGTATCCAGCTAGCTCTTCTTATGTAATTCAGTTACACCTTTTGTAACAAGCTTATTATGGATTTGCTTTTTGTGGAGTTGATCCAATGTGCTTGTGAAATGCAGCTTGGATCTGGGAGACCCGAGCTCAAATCCTGTTCAGCTTTTGTGGGCTCACCTTTGGAGTATGTCCCAAGCTTTCTACCTCAATGCCCTGATCTGTTAAAACAGAGGTTTGCCTCTCACGGTGGTTGTAAAGATAATTTAGATAAGTAATATTACTTTTAATAGTTAAGCTGCAAGAGATTCATTTGTTAATAATCTTGTTCGGCAACTGCCAAACTGAACATGGAGGTTTCATTATCTGCTTTCCCCCCAGAAAACAGGGCTGTGCAGAATTTTTTTTTTCACAACGCTCTTCTTGAAATAGCTTGTTGGTCATATTTTGTTACTTTGGAAAAACCCTCATGCATAGCTTCATTTGTCTTCTAATGAAGGGTAGTGCTGCCACTCTGTGGTTAAATTCATATACTACGTGAATGGGTTGGGTTTTTTTTTGCTAGCTACAGAGTTGTTTCTTGTCTTTTATTTCCCCCAAAGCTGTAATGACACTAGTTCACAATTGAGAAAGATTCATTGCTAGGGTATCGAGTGTCATTTGCATTCATTTTTAGGGTGAGGTTTATCAAATCTTACAAATATTTTGGCAGCCTTCAGTGAAACTTGCCTGGCTTTTGATTGCAAATCGCTGGTATTTTATCTGATCTGAAATCAAGATATAGAAAAAGACCAGAAGTTCCTCTTGAAATTTCAAGTAGAGTCAGGGCAGTTCTAATTTCAGCAGAGGAGCCATTTCTCACTGTAAATCAAAATTAGCAATCACTGCTGTGTGACCCCTTTCCG
This sequence comes from Zootoca vivipara, assembly GCF_965207765.1. Classification (NCBI taxonomy): domain Eukaryota; kingdom Metazoa; phylum Chordata; class Lepidosauria; order Squamata; family Lacertidae; genus Zootoca; species Zootoca vivipara. The sequence goes on along the minus strand of NC_142590.1, from coordinate 20,536,231 downwards.
TGCCTGCCTCTCTGATCTGCCAAATTCTAAACATGAGGGGTTTAAGAGCTGCTTCCTTAATCCATTTGTCCTTTTTTTTGCCTTTTAGAGAGTTCAGCGTAGCACAGAAATTCTTCAGGATCTCACTCATCGAAATATTTCCGATTTCCTGGTGAAAACCTATCCGACCCTCATAAGAAGCAGGTTGGAAACTTCTTTTTTTACAAATCCGTGGCAGCTTGTATAGACTGAGGCTCTAAACAATTACCTTGAAATGGTTTGAAGTGTTTTGAATACCCAGCCCACTGTTCAATACTCCATTCATTAGGGCACTGAATAAAATAACTGTGGTTTATAATATCAGCCCCAACTAGTGGTCAGGGTTGATGGGAGTTGTAGTCCGACAGTATTTGGAGGGCCACAGCTTAACCATCCCTGGTTTGTGTGCATGCAGCAAACCCATTGCTTCCAATGAATTTTGCTGCTCCTAACTCTGCACAAGATTGGGTTGTAAGGGCAATCCATGTTATACACAAATATGTTTAATGAAGCCCCAACAGCTTTGTTTTTGCTTTTTATTAAAACAGCTTTGGTGTTGTGATTGCTCTTGCCACTGTTCCTGTTCAGCAACACAGCTTTTCAAGCTTCGTTATGCACACTTAGAATTGGAATGGACCCAAGGGTCATCTAGTGCAATCCCCCTGCAATGCAGGAATCTCAGCTAAGTCGACAGATGTCCATCCAAAGTCTGTACAGAAAAAGCATAGAACAGGTGTACATGCATAGGCTATCTCTGGGCAATCCATCTGTACTTGTACAAGGAGGTCAGTTTAAGGAATGGTGGTCAGGAACAGTGATAAGAGGGTGAGATCACTCGTCATCCAAGTAAAGATTAGACATTCTTGTTAAGTCACATTCAGCAGCATCCAACGAAGTACTTCCACTTGCGCAATGGAACTTCCCCTCCCTCTCCTCCCTGCCCATGTGTCCTCCCCAAATCTGGTCCAAGAGTTGTGGAGAAACCCAGAACAAATTTAGCTTGGTGCTGGGAGAGGGGGGGGGGAATTCCATTGCACAGCCAAATGTCCTTGCGCTTTGAAAAAACTCTTATTGAGTACAGCCCATTATCCCCAGATGTTTTATTCAGCAGTTCCCTGAATCTGAAAGAACCTGGCTCTGTGTGGAATATAATATTTTCATTTTCTTTTGCAGTTTGATGAGCAAATACTGGGTCAATGAGAAAAGGTAGGAAGGCACTGTAGGTTTTCTGTTGAATTTTGAAGCCTAAAGACTTTGCTAAAGCGTAACAGATAGCATATGACTAACCTAGTTGTGTTGCGCCTGAGATGCTCTATGGGTGGTTTAGAGAAAAATATGTTATATGGTTTATAATTATATTCCATGCTCAACATTGAGTAATGTACTTCTTTTCTGTAAGAAAGACACATTTATTCTTAAGGGAATGTTCAGTATGTCAATCTATTCAAAGAAAGATGGGGTTCTCCATAACCAACTGATGGTCATGTCCTCTTGTGTTTTAGGTATGGTGGAATCTCCATTGGAGGAAAACTTCCAGTACTGCATGTCACTGGAGAGCAGATTGTTGATTTTCTGAGAGATCTTGGTCAGATGATGAACATAACAGGGGTAAGCAAAGATTGTTCTGATTTTATGCAATCGTAAGCTCCCCCCACCCCATGTCTATAGGCATTAAAGTATGTTTACACTGCAGAAAAATTTAGCGCTTGCTTTCTGCTATTTAGGGTGAAGCAACAACGACTGCCTCGAAAGAAATGGCAAATTTTCTTAAGTACATGGAAACTGAATATAATATTAAGGTATTTTTTATATTTAAGACTAAACCTTTCAATGTTTAGAAGCACTATATCAGGGATTGGGAACCTGTGTCCCTACCAATGATGTTGCATTTCAACTCCCATTTTCCCTGACCACCAGCCCTGCTGCCTGTGGCTGATGGGAGTTGTAGTCCCAGCATCTGGAGGGCCACAGGTTTCCCATCCCTGCACTATGGGATCCTGCAAAACCTAAGGCTTATCAACACTTCCTCTTGTCCCACTGCTTTCCCACGAGGGGAAACTGCTCTTTAATGCTCAGTCGGAGCAAATGGCAATTCGGGCTTCCTCCAGGTAGACATTTGCTCCAATTGAGCACTAAAGAGTGAGGTTTCCCTGGGAAAGGAGTGGGGCAAGTGGAAAACCACTTGAACCCATTGCTTCCTAGGCATGGGACAAGAGGAGCCCCTAGTCAAAAAGAGACACATTTTCCCTTTCCTGGCATTTAACATTCACACCCAAGGGAACAGTGGATTTGTTGTATTACCTTTAACTGAAAAGAAAGAAAGAAATCCTATTTAAGATGTGAAAAAGAGGTTGCTTTTTAGAGGGAAAGGCAAGAATGATATTTTGGGACGAATGCTACATGTTTCAAGACATATGAAGTACCACCCCAGCAAAGTTCTGAAATCTTGACCCATTTCCACTTATATAGCCAGGTGGTGAAATAAAGAAGAGGCAGAACTTGCACTGCTCAAGTTGCTAATGAGCTAACTTCCTCTGCCCAGGTGTGGTTTAACAACAAAGGCTGGCATGCCATGGTCAGTTTTCTCAACATAGCCAACAATGCAATCCTGAGAGCCAACCTGCAGACTGGCAAAGATCCCGAGGAGTACGGCATAACTGCTATCAATCATCCACTGAACCTCACGAAGGAGCAGCTCTCTGAAGTCACTGTGTAAGCAAGAAAAGTTTGCTGATCTGTTTCCCTCCCTTCTTGCTAGCATGGACACTGTGACTTGGAATGTGCCTGTATGAAAGATAAAAATATTTATGATACTTTCACTAAGTATAGTACAGAAATCAAGCTACTGTTTAATTTACCTGAAGTGAGAACCTGTCCTTTCATTTAGCAACAGGTTTAGGATGAACAGAAGACAGAGGGTGCTTTCAGGTGGGAGTTTATTGTGGAATTGGTGTTGCTCATGTATGCAGGGGTTTCTCCCGGTGTCATCAAATGCCAGCCCATACTTTTTTTTTTACATTTAATCTATATTTCCTCTCATTTAAAAATACGGTAATCTGTTTTTCACCTAGATTCACTGCTGGTGTGGCAACCCAATGGCACATTTTAAAAGTTATTTCTGGGTGGGCAGGTTTGTCACATATGTAGTGATGTTTTGATAAGTGCTCTCGAACATTACACCTCTACTTCTGTTTTTTCAACGGTGTGCATCCTAGTCATGTTGTTTCTGGCTGCTTAGATGATGTGAGGGGGCTTATATCCACCACTTGCCACATGCTTAGAGATCTGAGATCTTGAGAGAACCTCAGAGACTGTGGTGACAGTATGTACATCAAGGTGTTGTTGTTGGTTTTTAAAACAATAATAATAATACAACTCTTGATCATTAGCTGCCCCCCGTCTACTTTTCTCACTGCAGGCTAACCACTTCGGTAGATGCTGTTGTTGCCATCTGTGTGATCTTTGCCATGTCTTTCATCCCAGCAAGCTTTGTCTTATACCTTATCCAAGAACGGATGACAAAAGCCAAGCACCTCCAGTTCATCAGCGGTGTGAGGCCTTCTGTTTACTGGTTTACTAATTTCCTTTGGGACATTGTAAGTAGCCAATGGACGTGATGTAAGAAAGTACAGAGGAGGCCCACAGTTCAGTGGTAGTGCATGCAAAATGTTGTAGGTTCAATCCCTGGCATCTCCAGGTAGGGCTAAGATATACCCCTATTTGAAATCCTGGAGAGCTGCTGCCAGCCAGTGTAGACAGTACTGAGCTAGACAGAGCAATCGTCTGACTGTTCCTTATATATATGTCACATATGTTGTTGAATGGACTCCAATAAGCCCAGTAAAATACTGTACTGTCATGCAGCCTTTCTGCAAAACATTGTTGCAGCAGACACCCAGCTCTTTCTAATCAGACAAAATCATCCCAATCCATATGTCATATTATTTACCTTGAAGTGGTAAATTTAAATTTTCATTGTGATTTATGCAGTTGTCTGATGTTGACTCGTACCACTGATTCACCTAGATTCAATGCAGCAATCCCCAGCAATGCCACAAGATTCTTTACTGTAGGTGTCAGAGCCATTCTAGCACTTATCCATAAAAAATGCTTTGCCCATTATGGACAGTGCAGCCAACCCCCGGCCTGGGAGCCTTAAGCAATTTTTTTTTTCTAGGCCCCTAAGATGCTGCCAAGTTTGGTGGTGGTGGCAAAAAGGAGAAGAAATAAAAGTAAGCACAGTGCTGAAACGAATCACCCTCTTCCTCATTCCTAAAGTCAGCCATTTGATAAGGAGGTGATAGCTCAGTTAGCTGATCTGCAAATGATCAGCTGGAAAGGGGGCCTGTGTGCATGTGTGAAGGAGTATGGGGTTGCCACACCTCAAGGTTCGTCAAGGGTGAATGCAGCCCATCAGAGCAACAATGATTAGCCAACCCTGATATGCACATACGACTCTTTCTGCCACCTTATTTTTAAAGAAGACCCAACAAAAATATTCCAAACTCAAGTATTCATGATATAATATGCTGATTGGTGGTTGTTGTTGTCATTCCCTGTTTTACCAGAATAATATACACAGTAGAAGCATCCTGGAAAATATTGGAAAAGCTGGTACAAAATTTGGGGATATGGATCCAAATGATTTCCAGGTGTTTTGTTTGTTTGTAATGAGTTTTCATTTTCTACGCCTTGTGCCAGGTGAATTATGCAGTGAGTGCTGGCTTGGTAGTGGGAATATTCATTGGTTTCAAAAAGAAAGCATACACATCCCCAAGCAACCTTCCTGCACTTATCACCTTGCTGCTTCTATATGGGTAAGTAATCACATTAATTCTTAACAAGGCCAGACACATTCAAAATATGGGTGTCTGTTGTATTGAGTGGGTGCTTGTTTCATTTATTTAAATACCAGCTTATACTTTTCAGAAACAAAGTCTCAAGGAGGTTTACAACCTATCTTAAAAGCAACAACTGAAGCATTACAGAATATCAAGATAAAATATTACAGATGAAGGTCAAACATAAAATACAGAGTCAAAGTGGCCTAATTTTTTAAAAAAGTATTCCCTTAAAAATCACCTGAAAAAATGCAATAAACTTCCACGAAACAGCATTGTTAGTAACTAGAAATAACTTTGATAGTAACACAATATGTTATGTGGAAATTCTTTGCTAGGCAAGTGTTTGCATCACAAGTCAATTATTTCCAATGGAATAAGGAGTATATTCCTATGTGTGAATAAGTGATTTTTTTGCATGTCAAGTGGGTAGATAGTGGGGAATCTGCATGTATATCCTTAGCTAATCTTAAACATACAAGCCTCACTCTCAACCATACAGATGACTAATCCCAAGCCAACAAGTTATTAAAATAGCAAATGTTGGATCTACAAAAATGCATAGCAGCATCTAGCATAATTTACAACTCCATCGCCTGCTCTTGGATGTGACCACCCAGACTCTCACTCAGGCAACCAAAACACAATTCCGAGGACCACCCAATAATACATCACTCACTGCCTCCTACCAGGTAATACATTCTGCAGTACAAAATTAAAGGGGAAGTGCCCTCATAGGGACCCCAAAAGGTCTGCATTGCACCAGCCGTCTTCTTGAAGGCAAGTCAGTTAGCTACAGGTGTTAACACACTCATTCTCTGGAATCAACTGCCTAGCAGGGCACCCAGGAAGAGGGTGGGCAAGGAATGACCTCTTCCCTATCCCAGGATCTCTCACCACTGGCAAAATAAAAAAGCAGAGAAGGTCAGACAAGATTTGTTCACCAAGCAGATAATTTATTACCCCACTTTTTGCTGTTTTTGCATGCAGATGGGCCATAATTCCGATGATGTACCCATTGTCCTGCTTCTTCAGCATCCCAAGCACTGCCTACGTTGCCTTGTCTTGCATTAACCTCTTCATTGGTATCAACAGTAGTGCCATTACATTTGTCCTGGAGCTCTTTGAGAACAACCCAGTGAGTGACTTTTCGTCATAAACATTATTTGACAAGAGTACTGTACTTTTTAACCTATGATCCAGCAAGGGTATCTATGTGTGCCATGTCAGATATTGGTAGAAACAGTTGCTGAAACTGCCACGAACCTTTTGCTATCTATGAGCCTCTCTGCTGTGGCCAGTGTAAGATGTTTAGAAATCCTAAAGGGGGGTTGGCAAAAGGAGCATCCACTTTTATGAGTCCACTTTAATCCAGTAGCACTGGATAAAGGGGTGGGGGCATTCATCTGCCACCTAAATTTCCTGTTTGGTACATCCCAACTGCACATCCTCATTTACCCGGAACTTACTGCATCCTATTTCACTTGCCAATAAAAGCTGGTAAAGTAAAGAATGGTGTAGCCTTTTCATCCCAACTCCCAACGTTTTCTTAAATTATAAATAACTCTTGAGTAAATCTGGATAGCACTAGCATATTGTGTATTTCTGTTTCTTGCAGGTTCTGCTGCAGTTCAATAAAACACTGAAAAATATCCTGTTAGTCTTTCCTCATTTCTGCCTGGGTCGTGGACTCATTGACTTAGCCATGAACCAAGCTGTGACTGATGTGTATGCTCGGTTTGGTAAGTACAGACGGAACGTGGAATTATTCTGTTTCGCCCCACGCCCAAGTATGCTTTTGAACATCGAGATGGCCCTTTCAGAACTTAACATATGCCCTGGAGGGGGTAGGGAGGATGCAGAACTTTGATCCAGTCCACATTTAAAGGGCATACCTAATTTTCACTTTCCGAAAGAAAATGCCAATTAAAACACAGCCAGACTTTGAAATTCTGAATCTAGTGAAAATAAAACAATGTATTATATCATCTATTAGGCAAACTGCATACAAAATTATGTGCAATTGGCCCTTCTAAAAACAATAGATTATTCTATTTCTCTATCTGAGGCAGCATAACTGAGGTGAGTTGTGTGGGTTGTTTTTTTTAAAGGTACCAGCATAGCATATTCATAGCACCTAGAGAAATTGCAAAATAGTTCATTGATAATGGTAAAATAAAGTCTTCTTTGTATTTGAAAACAATTACTTCAAACAATTACTGCCGATGAAGCACACTGTATATTTTGGTAGTAATTCAGCTTGATTTTGGTTGGTTTCATCTCTAAGGGGAAGAACGTGTCTTGAACCCATTTCACTGGGATTATGCTGGAAAAAACATGGTTGCCATGGCAGTACAGGGCGTCGTCTATTTTGTTCTGAATCTTCTGTCGCAACATAGTTTCTTCTCTTCAGTATGGTATGTTGGAAAACTCTTGGCCTGGAAAGGTCTTGTATGTATGAAATTTGTTAGTTTTAATGATGTGTCTGGCTTAAAAAGTACAGTGGAACCTCGTGTTATGCACCGTCCTCCTTGTGAATGCTGCAGGTTACGAGCTCCGCTAACCCGGAAGTAGATGCCCCTTGTTGCGAACTTTGTCCCAGGATGTGAGTGGAAGTCGTGCGCCGGCAGCGCAGCAGGCGCCATTAGCGAAAGCGTGCCTCATGTTTTGAGCGGTTTCAGGTTACAAACGCATCTCCAGAACAAATTATGTTTGTAACCGGAGGTACCACTGTACTGTTTTGAGTGTGGGATGTGTGTTTCAATGAAGGCTGCTTTTCACACCTGGACCGAATTGTAAACTTGTTCTGTCTGTCTTCAGGTTTGCCCAAAACACGATGATGCCCATTATGGATGAAGATGAGGATGTTGCAGAGGAAAGGCAACGAATCATGAATGGAGGCGGCAAAATGGATATTTTGAAATTGCAAGAACTGACCAAGGTAATCTTCCAGGCAGTGTTTCAAAATGCGTGTTTGCTTTACTTTTATCTTGGAAATGGAAGACAGTATGCCCAGCATGAATCCTCTCTTTGTTTGGGGCTGTGGCATCCTGGACCTTTTCCTTGACATTTGATCATCAGTCTGAAGTTGCTTGCATCCCTTGGAACATCTGGAATGTATTATTTTCCTTCCTGTTACTCCATTGTTGAAGATCTAACACATAACTGTAAAGCATGATTTTACTGGCTTTCTGTTGACACTGCCTCCGAATCACTTCTTGCAGCTTCCATTTACTGTACTTCATTAGCTATGAAAAATGTGAAGAATATTTATGCAAACAAAAAGTTGATGTTTGCACAAAAATCTGTTTTTTCTCTTGATAAGACTTATTCACCTTGACATCCACTTCAGTAAGATTCTTAAATTTTTGGAGACCATATCTATGTTTTTAGCAGTTTTTACCTAAGACCTATCTTATTTAACTTTGCTGATGGTATGTTCATTTCTATTGTTGTGCCCTCTTGTCCCTGTAAGCAGTAGATGCCAAGTTCCGATATATTCCTTCAGCTGTAGATTTCATAGGAGAGATTATTATTTTTAAAAAATTCCTCCTCTTATTCTAGATTTATGCAGGTAGACACACACCAGCAGTGGACAGACTCTGTGTTGGCATTCGTCCTGGAGAGGTGGGTTGTGAATCAACTTTGTATGGCCTTTTGAAGCGATTCACTTTTACAACCTTCTGGAATTAACAAAGTGTGTGATTACTTTAAAATTCAGTGCTTCGGTCTCTTGGGTGTGAATGGAGCTGGCAAGACAACAACATTCAAAATGCTGACTGGAGACACTCAAGTAACATCTGGAGATGCTGTAGTTGCCGGTCACAGGTATGTTGTGAAAAATGCCAGAAGGGGTCAGCCCAGCCCAGTGAACAATGAAATTATTTATTTACGTAGTAAAATTTACATGCTGCTGGATTGTAGAAATAAAAACACCCTCTGAGTAACTGCCATTGCACTGCCAGTTAGCAATATTTCCCTGTTCTATGGCTGAGGGCAGGAGAAAAAGACACACACACACACACACACACACACACACACACACAGAAAGTGTTTTTGGTGGCTGGAGAGGGAAGTAGGCTCACCCAACACCTCTGGCTTCTACAAGATGCACGTGGCCTGAGCTGAGCTTGTTTTGGTTTCTTTCCCCTATCCTACATGGCAGAAATGGAATAAAACTGGAGATATTGTGAATAGCTCACTGTATGTTAGCATGCGTTTCTTCTTAACTACATGGCAACTCCTGTTCTGTGCAATTTATCTTATAATGGCGGGTTTTCTTCCTTCAGCATATTGACTCACATATTTGATGTTCATCAAAACATGGGCTACTGCCCACAGTTCGATGCGATTGATGACCTGCTCACAGGGAGAGAGCACTTGCGTCTTTATGCCAACCTGCGTGGTGTCCCAGCAGCAGAAGTTGAGAGGGTAAGGACAAATTCTTCTTCAACGTTCAATTTTTTAAAAAGAAGTATGATGCTTTTAAAAAACCAAAAACAAACCATGATTGCTGATCAGTCAAGAGTTGTTTATATATTCTTTGAACTTCATCCCAAAATATCCAGGCCCAAAAGGGAGTTAAGCATGTTGTTAGATCCCTGGGCGGCTCTTTGATGTACATGCACATTCTTATCTATGTTGCGGTACAGATATGCATTCACCCCTGTGAAAGTTGCCACTCTGGCTAGTCACACCACCTTGCTGCCGCTGTTTCCATGTGCAAATAATTCTGCCAATCTGCAGTGTTTTCTGGCATTACCAATGCATAATAAGAGTTCTTGTGTGGGTCCTGGAGAATTAACCCAATAACTGCATTCCTTAATAGACTCTGCTCCCATCATAGACTGGATTGAGCCTGTTGTGTTTTAAGTAAGTATCAGCCCTTTGACCACCTTTATTCCTTCTCCACAGGTTGCAGAGTGGGGAATTCAGAAGCTTGGTCTCCTGGTGTATGCAGATCAGTTGGCAGGCACATACAGCGGTGGGAACAAGCGCAAGCTCTCCACTGCCATTGCGCTGATAGGCTGCCCTCCTTTAGTCCTACTGGTAAGTCACTTTGTGGCAAGGAGGCCAGGTAGTTGGCAAATGAGCCTCTTTAGATGAAGGAAATTCTGTAAGGTTGTGGAAAACTCCAGTTGGACACACTGGTGTGCAAATTATTTTACTTCTAAAACTAATTTCTATGTCACCATGTTGTAAGATATCAGGACGGTGCACAACACACTATTAAAAACAACACCAATTTCTCTGAGAAACACCCCAAACAGTGCCAAACTCCAATTGTGTTTTCTTGCCTGGGGTGGTGCTTTGCAAAAGTTAGTGCCCTGCTTTTCTTGCTGCCCTCTGCTGAACCACCGGTAGTATACCCTTCTCAAATGGTGTTTCTGATATTTTTGGAAAGTTAAGTTGCACTTTCCCCCCAAATTAAATTTGGGGGCATGTTTCATCCTAACACCTGAAAAAGTGTATTTTTAGAATGTGCAAGAATACTAAAATGCAAACCTGAGCCTTGCAGGAGTATGAAAAATAAAATTAAAAGGTGCATTTGTCCTTCCCTCACTGAGCTCCAAATAGCACTAACAAAGCTCCTGTTCCAGGCTGACTGGAGCCCTTAGCAGGAAATGCTGTTGGGTTATGTATAGGGCATATGCTGCAATATTTTGTTGAGGGTACCCACATCATTATCATCATCCACATCTCACAGGATGAACCAACTACAGGAATGGACCCTCAGTCCCGACGCTTCTTATGGAACTCAATTGTCAGTGTGATCAGAGACGGAAGAGCTGTGGTCCTTACATCACACAGGTAATACAAACCTCCCCATGTAAAATCAGTATGGGAATCTAACACTCTTTAAAAAAAATACTTGCCACTGTTGTAAACCTTCAGAGAAAGCATGTGATACAGTTCAGTACAGCAATGTACTACTTCAGTTTGCAGGTGGAAATCTACCATTTCCCCTATCATAGATAAAGACCACACATTTGGAAAGTTAAAAATGGTTAACTTTACAAATTCTCTGAAGGTCAGATTCATGTGCTTTTTCATACAGCAGTCAGAAAATGCAGGTAGCAAAACTTCGGTTAGTTCCAAAGTGGTGAAAGTTCCTAAATTATTTGTATAGAAATACAAGGATGGCTTTGTAAAAAACAAAAAACCATACAGTTTAAGCTTGGAGCAACCTCTTTTCAGACCTCTTTACATACTGGAGTTCACGTGGCAGACTGAGGGAAACAAGACTTTCCTCCCAAGGAGACAGAGCAACTTAGCTAAGCCTGGCAGGACCGCTTACTCTGTCTATGGCATTAACCTCTTCGTGAATTAATTAGACTTAAGCGTGCTGGTTATACAGGCACTCTCCATTAGCATGGGGGTTGCGTTCCAAGGCACCGTGCGTGTCAGTCTGCCCCCTTGCAGTGCTGAAACCAGGACATGTGCCGTGAATGTGCACAAATGGGGAATTGCCTGTATGAGGCTGGTTATCCCACAAATGTTAAGGGCTCTCTCTAGACCCCTATCAGCAGCAAGCCTGCAATAATGGCTGAGCATCCTGACAAGCCAAAGTTGCGACGCAATGGAGCATTTACTGGCTGGGGTCAATACGAATAAGTGGGACTACAGGCCTTTTTTACATCAAGCTTTCTCTCTTTACAAGCATGGAAGAATGTGAGGCGCTCTGCACACGTCTAGCCATCATGGTTAAGGGAACCTTCAAATGCCTAGGCACCATCCAACATCTCAAGTACAAGTAAGCTGATGATTCATTTTTTTATGTTTATTGATTGATTTAGTGTAATTCAGTGTAGTTGATGGATGATTATTATTTACTGGGGTAGTAAATCCGTCACTTCATAAACCATAGGTATTATTTCACAGATACGGAGATGGCTACATTATCAGCATGAAAATAAAGCCCTCTAAACCCGGATTGCCTCCAGACCTGAGCCTAGCTGAACACTTCATAGAAGTGAACTTCCCTGGCAGCATACAGAGGGAAAAGCACCATAACATGCTCCAGTACCAAATATGCACCTACTCGCTGGCCAAGATCTTCCGGCTGATTCTCTCCAACAAGGACAACCTGAATATTGAAGAATACTCTGTCACACAAACCACCTTGGATCAGGTAAGAAAAAAATATGGTGAAAATGGGGATGGACGGACATCCCCAACTCAACAAATGCAGGCCCTCCGCCACTTAGAACCCCACCCCCCCAATGCCTAGTATGTTTTAGTAACAGGCAATTCTTTCTAAAAGGCTGTGTGCTTCTAGATCCATTCATCTGAGAGTAGAGAGTGGCATTGAGTGAGGAAAGTGTTGATTTAAAGAGGAGATAATGGTGGTCAGTCATTTTCAGTAGAACCAACCTTTGCAGACCAATTATACTAATTAAGGTGATGCACTTGTCATAAGAATGGCCTTCGCTTCACAAGACATGGCTTTTCCTTTGCAGAACAAAATGATCCATTTCTTTCTCACAAAAACCCTTACGTGTATTTAATGTGTGCTTTTTGAATGTTCTTGTTAGTACGAAGGAGGCTTATTTCTGCACACGTTGTATGAGAATTGCCTTGTCAATCACGCCACGTCTGCCAGGTCAGCCTGTGCATCAGTTTTATTGGAGGAGAGGATATTTCCCCTATGTTTAACTCCAGCTCTAAAGCAATATCTGGTTGGCCACAGATTATTTGTTTTCCAATGGAAAGGCCAATTCTTGTGTTGCCATCTTCCTAACTTTGGGGATGCACGCAAAGAAGGGCCTCAGGTGGTGATTGCAGGATATGGATTGGTTCATGTGGGATAGACAGGTCCTTAGAGGTACTGGGCTCAGCCACAAGTCCTGATCTAGAAAACTGCATGTATGAGATGAATGTCGGGGGGGAGGGGTGGCGCAGTCTTTCCAAGGTCAACACTGGAGTCATGAATCACCTCTGTTCTTGATATTGTCACGGACATTCTGGATTTCCCTACTTCCTTCTAGCAAGTGCAGGTCTGATTATGCATTTCCCGGTTTCCTTCCACAGGTTTTTGTGAACTTTGCTAAACAACAGATGGAGGATGAGGAAATTCATCTCCACCCTCGTGCAGCGGGAGCTAGTAGAGAGGTGAAGGTGACCCCTGCTTTCTATCGGAAGACAACTGCATAGAGAAGTTCTGCAACAGGTGAAGCAAACTCCCCAAGAGCTGGGGCCCAGGCCAGAGCAGAGCGCTACAAATCCTGACTAAGCTTCTCACCAGCACAGGTTTTAGCATAGCTGCCAAGTTTTCCCTTTTCTCATGAGGAAGCCTATTCAGCATAAGGGAATTTCCCTTAAAAAAAGGGATAACTTGGCAGCTATGGGTTTTAGTCCCCTTTCAGTAGTTCCCCTGTACCTTGGAACTTGCCCGCAAAGGATCCATCTTCATTAAGCTTTTACAGAACAAAAAAAACCACCTTTGCTTTTCAGTCTTTTTTTACTAAAAGTGTTGTGTGCTGGGCTTTTAAAACAGTTTTTAGTATTATAAATGGGTTGTTTTGAATGTATTTTAAGCATTTTTTAAATATTGCGTTAACATTGACAGCTGCCTGTGGAGGGCTCTGCCCTGTGAAGCTGCATGTGCATTTCTTAATATTATATTCTGCTTTGCTATATATATAAAAAAAAATAATTAGGAACTGTAGCTGGCACAGTGATGGGATCAAATGAGTAGATACAAAGTTTAGTCAAAATCACTTGTGTGTTCGTAATTTTTTTTAAGCCCAAGGATGCATGTGCTTTGCTTCCTAGTTTCATCCTGAATCAAAAACAGAAGCAAGCACACATGTTTATTTAAAGTCTTTATTGTTCTGTGGCATTAATGCTCTGGGTCAAATCTAGACTTGACAGCAGTCAAGCACAAGATGGGCTGTCACTGCCAGCAACAGAATCACAAAATTTTACAGATAAGCAGGAAATATTTGGTCTCTCACGGCCTTCCTTACATTAGTGGCTCACTTTTACTAGATTAGTTTTAAATTGGAATATTCTCCTAAGTTGTTGACAGTTCATTTTCAACTCTTGATACTACTTAATTCCCACTTAAAACCTAATTAAGAGGTACAATGGGGGAGTTCACAGTTGTGCCATTTTTCCCACCATGAAAATCTTAACAGGTGGAGATTTGGATTTAGCCCAATCATAGCTTGTAGTTGTCTGCAGCTCTTAGTGAAGTCAACAGGAAACCGTCCAGTAGAGATTCCCCCAAGGTGCTATTGATGTTGACATCTTTTTTTTAAAAGGATTTATGTCGCATTAGCTGAGGTTCGATTCAAACTGCTCTAATCTCAAGATCAATAACCTTTTAGTATTGTTTTCAATGTTTCAGTGCTATAACCACTGTGGGGCTCTGTTGAAGGTAAAACCTTTCAAAATAAATATCTTTGTTTAATTCAGTTATGGTATTGGAGAGTAGCTGCCAGGAAGTGGCTCCTTGTGTGGGTTTTGGGTGGTGGTGCTCTTTCAACCGCACAGGCAGCACTCTTTTTTGAGTGACTAAAAACCTAACCATACACACACACACCCCCAATGAGAAGTAACTTACATAAATTGGCCTGGGCGATGTAAGATTTTCAACATCACAATGTACAGTGGTACCTCGCTAGACGAAATTAATTCGTTCCAGGACTCAATTCGTCCTACGAAAATTTCGTCTAGCGAGGCACCGTTTCCCATAGGAATGCATTAAAAGTCAATTAATGCGTCCCTATGGGCTCCGGGGGGAACTGGTGGCGGCGGCGCTTGTTCTCTTGGCTTGGGGAAGGCAGGCAGGCGCTTCCCCGAGCCAAGAGAGCAAGCGCCGCTGCTGCCAACGACAGAGCTGGATCGGACGAAGCTTCGTCGGATCCGGCACTGTCGGCAAAGGCGAAGGAACGATCCTGCGCCTTTCCCCCACCTCTGCCAAGCCCCATGCTGGCGAGAAGCGGCGGCGGGGGAAGACCTTCCCCCGCCGCCGTGTCTTACCTGCCTCCCCCAACATGGAGCGCGGCTTCGGAGACCTCCGAAACCGCGCTCCATGCCGGCTGTGTGCGGCAAGACGCGGCGGCGGGGGAAGGTCTTTAGGCCCCGCCATGTCTTGTCTGCCTCCTTTGAGAAACCCCTTGCTTGCCTGCCTTGAGAAGCCCCCTAGGATCCCCACTGTGTGACAGGCAGGATGTGGGGGAAGCACAGGATCTTTCCTGCGCTTCCACTGCATCCCGCCTGTCACACAGCGGGGATCGTAGGGGGCTTGAGAAGGCGCCCGGCTTTTTCGGCGAAGGCAAGCAGGGGACACCTACGTAGCCCGCCCGCTTGCCTTCGCCAAGAAAGCGCCGCCTCAGCGAAGGCAAGCGGGTGGACACCTAGTTCCTCTTTGTGTTCCACTGGTCTCTGCCGGGGCAGAGACCAGCGGAACACAAAGGGGAACCAGTTGCAGCAGGGAAAGAAGGCAAAGGAAGATCAGCTGATCTGCCTTTGCCTTCTTCCCTTGCTACAGCTGGTTCCCCTTTCGCTAGATGAATGCCCTGATTTTCTGATCAGAGGTTTTTATGGCTACGCTTCGCAAGATGAAGCGGTGGCCATAGAAAACCTCGTCGAATAGCGAGGCAACCTCAGATCAGAAAATCCTTTCGTTAAGCGGAATTTTCGTCTAGCAGGTCTAGCGAGGCACCACTGTATCACCAGCCGATCATCATGATTTGGCACCACAATGCTGAAACAAGCTGCATTGGCCCCAGCCCACGAGGTGCCGGGTGAAACTGCTGCAGCTCTCACTGTGGGAGCTGAGGCACTTTCACCCCAGTGCTTCGCTGGGCTGGGGCCATAGCTGCCAAGTCTCCTGTTTTTCACGGGAAACCACCGGATTTTAATCCGTTTCCCGCTGTTAATCCCAAATAGAAAAAAATCCCGAATTTCCTACCTGCTAGGGAGGCTCCATTTCGGGTGCCGCTCTGCCTGTGTCTGGGCACTGGAAATCGCTTCTACGCACGTCCAGACATGTGTAGAAGTGACTTCCGGTGCCGCACCGCTGCATGATCCCACATTTTTCAACGGGAGACTTGGCAGCTATGGCTGGGGGGGTGGAAAGGCTCACCCCCCCAGCTGAGAAAGCTCAATGTCTCTGTTGCGGGGCAGGCAGCTGTGTGCCCCTGAACAGAAAAGTTTAAAGGAGTCCCCCCCTCCCGCCCGCCTCTGGCTCATGCAAGCTGGAAGCGAGGGCTCGGCCCGGGTTAGCTACCTCTTCCTTCTCCACAGGTGGAGCAAGCGCTGCCAACCTGACAGGCTCAGGTTGCAGCGTTTCCTCCATCTTTGAAGATCTCTCCCTGGGGAGCGGGAGCATTTTAAAACAGAGCCCCCCAAACCATCGCCAGCTCCGTAATACTGCTTGGCTGAGGCACTTGTTTCTGCCTCTGTAGCGGTATGGCGGTTTCACTCACTGCACCTTGTTTCTCCCTTGACACGCTGGGCGTTGGTAGCAGAGCAACTCAGAAGTAGTGGCGATTTCACCAGTGAGTGAAACTGCCATCCCATTCTGCCCCTGGGAGATATATCACCCAGACCTATACACAACGACTGCCACTCCCAGCAATAACCACACCACACCCAAGAGGCAAAGACCTAAAAGCTCTCTCCGACTACTAGAAGGGCTAGAATGAAGAGGAGAATGAAGAGCTGCTCTGATGGCAGGACTAGGGAATATGTATTCAGTTGAATATTAGGTGACACATAAAATTAAGTGCAGTTCAACCATGGAATTAGTTGCAGAGAATGGACTGCTATCTGTTGGGAAGGTCTAGCTCAGGATTTCCTGCACTGAGCATCAGGATGGACAATGCTATGATTCCAACATTGCTTTTGCTAGTCACTTTGAACACTCTGAATAAAGAAACAAACGAAGCATATCTTGAAAGTTATTAAATGTGATTTTCATTTATCTCAGATGTAATTTGCTGTATAACAAACATTTACATATTGTCTGTGTGAAAAGAAACAAGAGGTTTTTTTATCTTATCATGGATGCATTTTTTTAACTTGAAAAAGATTGGGTTAAAAATAAATATTAAAACTTCACTCACCAGTCGCAAAGTGTCTTCTATTGCTATAATTAATTGGACAGAATTCAAAATATAAGCTCGAATTTATTGCATATTCTCTTTACAAATTGTTGCAAAAAATTATATACATTTCTAGAGAAATAAACTTCATCAAGAGACAGTCCCTTGGCTGATAGTCTTAAAATTAAGTTCTTAAAACTTTGTAACATGTTGTCTTATTCATTTACTGATTTAATTTGCACAGAGCCTTCTTAAAATGCATTGAACACACAATATGGAAAAATATTTTCCAAATATTTTCCTTGTATTTTGGTATATGTGAAGAGTAACTCAAGGACCGCACCTCCACATTTCCTTTTGGCACTATGGGACCACCGGTTAGGCTATGACCCTTTGACAAAGGCAGGGGTGGAGATTTAGGAAGTTTTTGTTCCTACCTTTGATGAAGATAGTCACAGTTTCCTTAGGCTCCCATGATTTTACTCCTTTTTTTCTCTTGGCACTTTCTTCCTTTTCTCTTCATCTGCTTACCTTCATTTTCAAATTTAAAACAACTTTTAAAAAATAGCTTTTCCCTTTCCTGCTACCTTTTGTACTCCCCACCGACTTTCTTTGGAGCCACCAGTCAAGACCTACCACTCTGCACGTTACCATTCAAGGTCTTATTCCTGGTGGCCGTCACCTGTGCCTGCAGAATATCTGAACTTAACACCCTATTGGTGGTCCAACGCCCCTGCATATTCCACAAAGACAAAGTCATCCTCCATACTGATCCATCCTCCCTGCCTAACGTCCTTTCCAAACTCCACCTACCGCAGGAACTGATTTCCCCCCCCCCCAATCCATACCACCCTCTTGAAAAGGCCTGGCGTTCCTTAGACCAGAGCTTTCCAAACTTTTCACGTTGGTGACACACTTTTTAGACATGCATCATTTCACAACACAGTAATTCAGTTTTACTAGCAAATCGGTGGGCCGCCTGCTCCCTTTCCAGCCCAGGGAAGTGCGAGGTGAGCATTCACATGACACACTTACACACTGCAGCCCACACACTAACGTGTTGCGACACAGAGTTTGGAAAGCTCTGCCTTAAGATGTAGGTAGGCAGGGTACCTAAAGTCTACATAGCCCATACCAAAGTGCTTTGACAATCATTCCACCATTCTATGTTAGGTGGAAAAGTCACCCCAAACACACTATCCTGATGGATTTTCACCTGCGTTACCACAGCGTATGAGGCGCAAAGGCTACCTGTCCCTGCCAAACAGACAGCACACTCTACTGGGGCAGCAGACGTCCTGTTGGCGTCCTTCACAAATACCTCCCTACTGGAAATCTGCAGGGCAGCCACCTGAGCATCTCCCAGTACCTTTATCATACACTGTAAGACAAGACACCTGGGCATCAGTTTGATACCACCATTGGCCAGAAGGTCCTCCAACAGGCCTCCCCACAGTGCTTTTTTTTTTGCAGTGATACCCAGTTGGGAGAGCTTTGGTATGTCCCAACCAGTGGTGTCATGCTGGCAAAAGGAAATAGTATGATTGGTACATACCCTGTTTCTCATATTTTAAGACATACCCATAAAATAAGCCATAGCAGGATTTTTAAGCATTCAAGGAATATAAGCCATACCCCGAAAATAAGACATGGTGATAGGCACAGCAGCAATACCGGCCATGGCAGGAGGAGGAGGAGGAAAAATATAAGACATCCCCTGAAAATAAGCCATAGTGTGTTTTTTTGAGGAAAAAATAAATATAAGACATGTCTTATAATATGAGAAACACGGTACCTGAATAGTAGATTTGCGTTGCCAGCGTGAGACCATTGGGGCCCCACCTTATAATGGCCTACAACACTGTTTAATAGTTCAGACAGTTAGGAAAAGTTCTTGTTCCATAGGAATGTGGCTTTATTACTGTATGTTATTTCCTTATTAACTGATGAGACTCCATGGACTACTTGTGCTTATTGAGTCTGCAATACTGAGGACAAAGGAGCCATCTACTTCCTAAATTTTCACTCCTTCCTTCATCAAAGGGTCAAAGCCATAGCCCAACCAGTGGTCCTGTCCTGCCAACACAAATCTACTCTTCAGGTTAAGTACCAATTGTTCTACTTATGTTTGCAAGTACATGGGCAACCCACTCCTATATGTCTACTTGAAAGGAAGCATCCCTGAGCCTACTCTGATATAACAATGGGGGCGAATTCAATTCACTTTGCATTTGAAGCCAAATTTACACTTTCCAAAACTATGAGAACCAGAACATAGCCACCCTTAGAAATTCACACTTATCCAAATTTTGCGATGCACTTCTCCAACCAACCAATGTTTACAAAAATGCATATAGTAGTTAAAAGTGTACATAAAAATGAATATTAGTGAAAATAACATTAAAAATGCATAATATTAAGGAAACATTGTTTGCAAAAATGTGTGCATTAGTCAAAACGGCATACAAAAATGTGTTTTCTATAATTCATATTGAAATGCTGAAGAACTTCCAGGAGGAGACTTTCTAACAGAAAATTCACAAAATGCTGCATAAATGTGGAGGACTGAATTTAAGACTACAATCATGAGAAACTGAGAGAACAAAGACTGACAGATTTGCTATTCCTAAGCATGCACCAGAGTACAGCATGAAGTGTGTTCCAAGAATGAGAATTGCAAGTAGAATAATCACATGATATAGCCTTGTTGGTATTGCATCACTTCAGACTGCAGGGTGGTGAATGTTTGAATGCTTCTTCCATCTAACAGGACAACCTGAATGTAATAATTGAAAGTACGGTATTTCTGGACCACTTTTTAAGGTTAAAACCCTGACAAGTCAATTTACTAAATAAAGACCAATACAAAAACAGCTGATTCAAAATATAGCCTCAAGCCCCAAAATATTAAAATCTAATACAAAATACAACTACCAGCCATCCATTAAGACAACAAGAACATGCTAAATAGGGCAAGAGACACACGAGAACCCCTTTTCCTTCATGTTCAAGCTTTATACAAATCTGGGAGTTTCTTGCAATGGAAAAATTCAAATAGGTAACTCTCACCTTGCAGTCTGAAATGGTTCGTTCCCAACAAGTCCGTTTCAAATGATTATTCTGAACATATAAATCATGTTATTCTCATTCCCAATGCTCTCTCTCTCTCTCTCTGTGGGTGTGTACCACTTTCATTCACATTGTAAAAGTATTTCCCACAGCAAATGCTTGATTTGAAGCCACCCACATAGCTTTCTATGCCTCAGCTTTGAAGCACAATTCGTCCAGAGATTGGGCAGTTCCAGGCTGTTGCTATTTCAGGTTAGATT
Organism: Zootoca vivipara; assembly: GCF_965207765.1. NCBI lineage: Eukaryota > Metazoa > Chordata > Lepidosauria > Squamata > Lacertidae > Zootoca > Zootoca vivipara. Next base: position 20,515,987 of record NC_142590.1, on the reverse strand, counting down.
CAATCACATACTGGGGAAATCAGGTTGCACAATCAGAGCTGATTTGGAGCTCTTTCATAACAACCCCACTTTCTCCCAAAGTCAGACTTTTTTTGCAATGAAGAAAGTGAAGGGAAACACACCAGAAAGAGTGGGATAACAATAATAATTGCTTTGATGCAAAATCATCTAACCTCCCTAGAAACAAATCAGGATGAATGTTCAATAAACATATCATCCGGAAGTGCCCTCCCTCAGAACGTATCAGTTTGTGGAATTCCAGACTGTTTCACACCAAATTCTCATGCTTCCTTTTTGCCACAGGGCCTAGCCCAGACTTTTACAGAAAGCATATTCTTTCGGCAACAGTGGATAATACCTTTGCCGAACAGTTAGCTCTGAACACCCTTCATGGCTAAAGATGACAACATGGGAATTGGGAGAGAAGATAAAACCAATACTGAATCCCACAAATTTTAAAAATATACGAAGATGTTAGTGGAGTAGGAAAGCTGAAAATAATGCCAATGTATTTCACATTTGGAAACCAATGCGCCCCTTTGGCTACATATAGTACAAGGGTAGAGTCTTAAAAGCCCGGGACACAATGAGCCATGGCGGCTCATTTATTTGTAATGTATTTACTACGGTGGACGATGAAGCCACTGGATTGGGTAATTCCCTCACCACGCTACCGAGGAAGGAACAAAGAATTGTGGGAGGTAGGCTGAATCTCCTCAGGTTTTTTTCCTCCTGCCTTGACGGAACAGTTCGTCCTACCCCCTCCAGCTCTCTCTGTTTCCATTCAGGTGAGTTTTCTTTTTATCGTTTCTCCTTCTGGTCTTCCTTTCTATCTTTACTGCATTAAGCTGCCTTTGGTTACTTTTGTTTTAGGCCCTTTACGCTTTGTTTTCCTCCACTGAGGAAATCCTTTTCCACTTGATTTCTTTCCATCTTTGCTATAGTCACCATATTGATTTTCTCCACTTATTTCTGTTTTCACTTAAGCACATTTGATTTTTCTTTCTGTTTCTGGGGCGGCTGTTGCCGCCATTGGAGTTCATCAGCCATTTCTTAACCACCATTCCTGTGCACCGATTAACTGCTGCAGCGGGTCCATGCTTCTATGTTGTGACGGAGTGTGTCCTACCTGAACTTGAATTCCACCTGTGATGGTATCTATGGAGTCTGTGCAAGCCTAGGTGGAACCAACACGTAAAAAGGCAACGCAGAAGTCTAAACACCTAAACTGTTCTGCTGCTTTAACTATGGCGCACAGTCAATCGGTCCAACCTGCTCAGCCCAAATGACATCACTCTTTGAGGATGCTGGTAAGATCTAAACGAGTCCATTGCATGAGTCCATTGCAGAACAAGCACCTGCTCGTAAAAATAAGTAAGTCACAATGTGCAAATTTCCTTGTCTCCTTAAATGCAGCCAGACTCCGCCCCCATGGAGCCCTATTGGCTGAGGGGTTTAGCTCAGCGGCGGAGCGGGGCTGATGCAGGGGGTTGAACACGCCCCCCTGCAAGCGCGGGAAATGGCTCCTACTCGCAACTCCTCCCCTCTGGAAGGAGGAGAGGTCTTATCAGAAAACAGGAAATTTTCTACAGCTACGGTAGTTGAGATCAAAGTATGATCCAGTACTAAGAGAACACTTGATCAAACTAGAGCAAGCAGGTCAGTCACCAACAGGCAAAATACAAGTTATCTGTCCCCTACCACACAAAATGAGTTCATCACACTTCTAAGTGAGAGTGTTAAGAATAAGATTTTGTTTGGTATTAAGAAAGCAAAATATTACAGCATTATGTTTGACAGTACACCAGACACCTCACACATTGATAAGATGTGTGAAATAGTTCGCTATGTTCATATCAAGAATAAAAAAAAATAGAAGTAACATCAACATCATTCTAAACCATGGTTCGACAAGGACTGCATTAGTGCGGAAAAAGCCCTTACAAATGCACACCAAGCATTTGTTTCAAATGCAACTCACTCAGCTGCATTAGCTGTCCTCTATCAAAAAAGGCATTATAAGCAAGTGCTGGCAGAGGGGGGGAAAGGAAGCAGTAATAAATAACTGGACACAGGTCATACAGGCAGCTAAATCTAACAACTCAGCCCTTTTTTTGGAAGGTCATAAAACTCTCCCAACCAAACAAACCACCAATGGAAGAAACCCACATAACTCCAGAGATTTGGGAGTCACTCTACAAGGACAGAGCAGGAGGGAGAGGCCAACCCCCAGAAAATATTCTGGCTCTCCCAAAATGGGCCCCTGTAACAATGTCAGAAATCGAAAGTCTGGTAGCCCAACCGAAATTGGGGAAAGCACCAGGTGCAGACTTAATACCTGCAGAGGCCATCAAAAATAATCTGGACTTTGGGGCCCCAACTTTAGCCTCACTTTTCAATGGCATAGATACTTATGGATATACCCCTGAAGACTGGGGGCTATCAATCATCGTCCCAATATATTAAAAAGGGGGGAAAGATGACCGTACCAACTACAGACCAATCAGTCTTAAGTCTTACTTAATACAATAAGTAAACTGTATGCAAGACACTTGCAGTGGAAATTTGAAGACTGGCTACAAGAAGACAATATTCTGGCAGATGAGCAAGGAGGATTCGGAGAAGGTCGTACGACCATAGACCAATGCCTAGCCCTTCAACATCTGATAGAGAAGTACTCATCTAGTAAAATTGCTTCTCTTTACGTGGCCTTCATCAATTTTAGAGCAGCTTTCGATTCTATCTCCAGAACAAAACTATGGGGAAAATTGGAGACCACCACAATAGATAGAAGTCTGCTATATCTAATACGCATGCTATATGAAGGGACCTCATTCAAAGTGTGCTATATGTCCCATGGCCACATATCCAAATCAATAGAAACTGAGAAGGGAGTTAAACAGGGATGTATACTAGCCCCATCCCTGTTTAATTACATAAATAATATGATTCCTCATCTTTGTAATATAAATTTCCATCCTCCAAAACTTGCAGGAAAGCATGTTTTGGTGCTGCTCTATGCAGATGATGCTGCAATCCTCTCTAGAACACCAATTGGCCTTAAAAGAGCCATGAAAACACTTGCTGCATACTGTGCAGAGAGCAAACTAGACCTCAACTATCAAAAAACCAAAATTATGGTCTTCGCTAAGAGAAGAAGAGGAGTTTGGATTTGATATCCCGCTTTATCACTACCCGAAGGAGTCTCAAAGCGGCTAACATTCTCCTTTCCCTTCCTTCTCTACAACAAACACTCTGTGAGGTGAGTGGGGCTGAGAGACTTCAAAGAAGTGTGACTAGCCAAAGGTCACCCAGCAGCTGCATGTGGAGGAGCTGAGACGCGAACCCAGTTCCCCAGATTACGAGTCCACCTCTCTTAACCACACCACCACACTGGCCCAAAGCATATGTGTGGTTTATTGACGGGCACAAGATTGAGCAGGTTACCTGCTTTAAATATCTGGTTATAGCCCTGCACTCATCAGGAAGTAGGAAAACCCATGGCGTATATGCTGCAGGGAACGCCCAGAGAAGTGCCAATGCCATCCTTAGGTACCTTAGGTCCAAAGGTAGGAATTACATACCAACAGCCCTAAAGCTGTTTGAGGCCAAATCGATTGCACAATTGCTGTATGGTGCTCAATTAGGCCCATTTACCAACTATGCCCCGTTAGAATCGGTGCAATCCAAATTTCTAAGATCTGCTTTACAAGTACCTAGATATGTTACTAATGCCACCATACGCCTTGAAACCGTATTTCTAAGAATCGAGGCTAGAGTGTGGCTTGCCATTCTAAATTACTGGCTGAGACTAGTTTTCTTTCTGAGTGGCCTGGCTCCCTTTGACCATCAAAGATGATTTCCAAACAACATGGAAAGGAGCAGTGGGAAATATAATAGCAACCCTGGGATTTAATCCACAAATCTTGCTTGCCATGGGGTTGTTGTTGTTGTTTAGTCGTTTAGTCGTGTCCGACTCTTCGTGACCCCATGGACCATAGCACGCCAGGCACTCCTGTCTTGCACTGCCTCCCGCAGTTTGGTCAAACTCATGTTCGTAGCTTCGAGAACACTGTCCAACCATCTCGTCCTCTGTCGTCCCCTTCTCCTAGTGCCCTCCATCTTTCCCAACATCAGGGTCTTTTCCAAGGATTCTTCTCTTCTCATGAGGTGGCCAAAGTATTGGAGCCTCAGCTTCACGATCTGTCCTTCCAGGGAGCACTCAGGGCTGATTTCCTTAAGAATGGATAGGTTTGATCTTCTAGCAGTACATGGGACTCTCAAGAGTCTCCTCCAGCACCATAATTCAAAAGCATCAATTCTTCGACGATCAGCCTTCTTTATGGTCCAGCTCTCACTTCCATACATCACTACTGGGAAAACCATAGCTTTAACTATACGGACCTTTGTCGGCAAAGTGATGTCTCTGCTTTTTAAGATGCTGTCTAGGTTTGTCATTGCTTTTCTCCCAAGAAGCAGGCGTCTTTTAATTTCGTGACTGCTGTCACCATCTGCAGTGATCAAGGAGCCCAAGAAAGTAAAATCTCTCACTGCCTCCATTTCTTCCCCTTCTATTTGCCAGGAGGTGATGGGACCAGTGGCCATGATCTTGGTTTTTTTGATGTTGAGCTTCAGACCATATTTTGCGCTCTCCTCTTTCACCCTCATTAAAAGGTTCTTTAATTCCTCCTCGCTTTCTGCCATCAAGGTTGTGTCATCTGCATATCTGAGGTTGTTGATATTTCTTCCGGCAATCTTAATTCCGGCTTGGGATTCATCTAGTCCAGCCTTTCGCATGATGAATTCTGCATATAAGTTAAATAAGCAGGGAGACAATATACAACCTTGTCGTACTCCTTTCCCAATTTTGAACCAATCAGTTGTTCCATATCCAGTTCTAACTGTAGCTTCTTGTCCCACATAGAGATTTCTCAGGAGACAGATGAGGTGATCAGGCACTCCCATTTCTTTAAGAACTTGCCATAGTTTGCTGTGGTCGACACAGTCAAAGGCTTTTGCATAGTCAATGAAGCAGAAGTAGACGTTTTTCTGGAACTCTCTAGCTTTCTCCATAATCCAGTGCATGTTTGCTATTTGGTCTCTGGTTCCTCTGCCCTTTCGAAATCCAGCTTGCACTTCTGGGAGTTCTCGGTCCACATACTGCCTAAGCCTGCCTTGTAGAATTTTAAGCATAACCTTGCTAGCGTGTGAAATGAGCGCAATTGTGCGGTAGTTGGAGCATTCTTTGGCACTGCCCTTCTTTGGAATTGGGATGTAGACTGATCTTCTCCAATCCTCTGGCCATTGCTGAGTTTTCCAAACTTGCTGGCATATTGGGTGTAGCACCTTAACAGCATCATCTTTTAAAATTTTAAATAGTTCAGCTGGAATATCATCACTTCCACTGGCCTTGTTATTAGTGCCATGGGGTATGAAGGAGCAAAAAACACCATTAAACAGCGAGTGGCAGACACTCAATGACAAGTAGATCTGGCCAGCTCCCCAAAATTCCTGATTAGTGAAAATAGACGATACTTGACTGCCCAAATGCCATACATGGCTAATCTTGAAATTCTAAAGCAGCGAAGGGCTTTTACCCTGGTGTGGGGCAGCAGGAAACACTAGAACATGCCCTCCTTTATTGCAAGTATTATACAGACGTCTGAGCAAGGCTTATCCAACCCATTTTAGATAAGTTCCCTGGGTTTTCAGAAGAGATTGGGAGAAAGCCTGTATGGATTAAGCCAACTTTGGGATTTCCCCTTGTTTTTTCTTCATATGAGGATTAGATCAAAAAGTGACCGAAGAGTTGTGGGACTTGGCTTCTTTTGGCAGGTTTGACATATTGGAATTAGGCTAATCAAGGGGCTGAAAATTTAAGTACAAAAGACTGGCGGAACGGGACAAGTGTTGTTGTTGTTTATAGAGATTTAAGAGTGGAGAGTCACTGAGGGAGGGAAGAACGAGATTGGCGCCACCCAGTGGGGGATATAGAGATTGCTTGTTTTGTATTGTTTGGTCATTAGAGCTCCATCTAGGGGCCAATCTGGTACTACAAGGGATTGAAAAATTTTATTTTCAGGTGAGAACTCCCTCTTGTGGCGGAAGAAAGTTATTACAAATAAAAATTTGGAAAATGGAAAGAATGGGAAAAAACAGGTGGGTTAGGAACACCTGCAGATAGGAGAGGATCGAAACAGGAAGAAGTCAAAGACCTGGAGGTATTATGGCAGAAAATAAAAGAAAAATTCAAGCAAAATGAACAACGTATGGAGAAAAAATTGGGGGAAGTGCAAGAGACAATTGACAAAAAGATTGAAGGAGCAGTGGGTGAACTCACAATGGAAGTAAAAGATTTGACAGAAAGATCTAAAACAATGGAGGATACAATGAAGAAAACACAAAGAGGTGCGTGAAGCAAAGAAAGATACAGACCAAGTGAAAGAGAAAATATCAGATTTGGATAAGGCGCAAGAGCAAATTTGGGACAATATGGCTCTGTTGGAGATGAGGCAAAAACAGATGAATTTGAAATTGAGAGGTATACGGGAGGAGCCAAATAAGAGAAAGATTGCTGGGAAATTACCGAAAACGTTCTTTGATTTAGTGGAAAACCTGGGTCTAGTGGACATTTGGAGATTAAAACACCCAACGATGAAACAATTTACGTTCTTTTCGGAGCCAAATCAGAGCTCTGGTAGAATTGACTATATGTGGATTTCCAAGGAACTAGTACCCAGGGTAATAAGAAATGAAATCTCACCACATACATTGTCGGACCATAACTCGATATCCATGGAATTGAGAGGAAAAGAGGAAAATTCCTTTAGATGGAGGGAGAATGAAGACCTGTTCAACGACGAAAAAGTAGTAGAGAAGGCAAAGGAAATTCTGCAAGATTATTTTCAATGGAATCTGAACAAAGAAACTGGATTGTATGTAGTCTGGGATGCAAGTAAAGCTGTGATGAGAGGCTTCCTAATACAAAAAAACAGCTTCCTGAAGAAAAAAAAAAGAGGAAATCTTGAAACACCTTATGGAAAACAAGAAGAAATTAATCGAGAGACTAGAGGATTCAAGGATAAAGAATATTATTTAAATGCTCCAATCCCAATTTTCAATGATGGTGAATCAAGAGATAGAGTGGAAAATAAAGCAAATGAGACAAAAGAATTTGGAGTCAGCGAACAAAACAGGAAGACTGTTGGCATGGCAATTGAGGAAACGTCAAAATCAAAATGCAATTAATAAAATTAGGATGAATGGAGAATTGACGAAGGATCCAAAGGAAATAAGGAAAGTCTTTCAGAAATTTTATATAAGTTTATATAGTAAAGAAAAGGAGGATATGGGAAAATTGAAGAGTTATTTGGAGAAAAATAAATTGAATCAGATTCCAGATAAAAGGAAAAAGTTAAATGCATTAGTCACAATACAGGAAGTACAAAACACCATAAAACAATTGAAACAAGGAAAGGCCCCAGGACCGGATGGGCTTTCGGCTAAATATTATAAGACTTTGAGCGGACAGCTAACACCAGTACTAGTAGAAGTGATGAATAATATTTTAAAAGGAGAGAAGATCCCAAGTACATGGAAAGAAGCATATATAACATTGATTCCATTCCAAAACAAGATACAGATGGATTAGATGTCAATAATTATAGACCGATATCATTATTGAATAATGACAAGCTTTTTGCTGACATATTGGCAAATCGAATAAAAGCAATTTTAAATCAGATAATACATAAGGACCAAGCAGGGTTCCTTCCTGGTCAACAGTTAAAAGATAATGTGAGACATATTATAAATACAATAGAGTATCTGGAGACCAGGATCGATAAACCTGCGGTGTTAATGTTTATTGACGCAGAAAAAGCTTTTGATAATATTTCTTGGCCGTTTATGAAGACGACTTTGGAAACGATGAGAGTAGGGGGATCTTTTATGAATGGAATTGAAGCAATATATCCTGAACAAAAAGCAAAATTGATTGTGAATAATGTGTTAAGAAATTATTTCGATATAACAAAAGGTACCAGGCAAGGCTGCCCGCTATCTCCACTATTGTTCATCACGGTCCTGGAGGTACTTTTAAATAGATTGAGAGAAAAATCAGAGATTAGAGGTATAAAAATAGGTGCTGAGGAATTTAAAGGCCTTCGCAGATGATTTGGTTTTGACACTAGAAAACCCAGAGGAAACTGTTGCGGAAGCATTGGAGGAAATTGAATTTGGACAATTGGCTGGATTTAAATTAAATAGAATAAAAACAAAAATGGTGGTCAAAAATATGCGGTTAGAGGACAAAGAATTACAGCAAAAATGTGGAATTGTGGCAGTGAAGGAAGCAAAATATCTGGGAATATGGTTGACAGCAAAGAATATAAATTTGTTTAATGCGTTTTTATTGGGACTAATGGGTGATGAGATTGCTAAGGGGATCAGAGATTATTCATGTATGCCACAACCGCGGCAAGAACTTTACTAGCCCCAAAGTGGAAAACGCAGGATGTACCGACTATTGAGCCTTGAGCCTAAATTACAAAACTGTACCACTGCAAGTTCTCACATAGCTCTTTCCGTGCCCTTTCAAAACAGGTTCTAACAAAAACCATTCTAAGGAGCAGCTCAGAAAGTTCCAACAATTCACTTGGCACTTTGGGGGGAGCCCGTTTGGGGCGGGGGTCGTTGTGAAGGAGAGCGCTGGTCGGGGGGGACAGAGAACAGGGTGGCAGAAGAGCCTGGAGGTGGAATCGGTTCTGGGGCGCATGTTCCAACCCCCCATGGCACTCCCTCCCTACAGCTCCTGGGACGCCTCAAGAGGCGCCTTAGTTAGGAAAGCACAAAGCATCCCCCCACCTTTTCCTCTCCCCACCCAAAAATAGAGCTGGGGGCGGGAAGAAGCTAACTGCAGGCGGGGGAACGGGAAGGGTGGGGAGGAGGTGAGAGAAGTCTGCGCACGTCACATTTGCAGCCCGAAGTTGCGTGCAGGCGGCGGGGAAGGCGGCCAAAGAGATTACGCCTGCCAAAAAAAATACCTGCAGGGGGGTAGCGTAATACCAGGCACTGATTAATAACATTATCATGAAAAGCTAGAGTCTTGCTGCCACTGCGTTCGAAGAGCATGTTACCAAGTAGGAGTGTGTGCAGGATCCACACCTCGCGCTGTTTTTGTGGTGGCTTTTTCCATGCCTTCCTCCCCCCCCCACCTCACTCTTCTTACCTGGCGCTGCAGACCAGAACAGGGTCCTAGCACCTCCGACAGGCACTGAAGGCGCACAGGCAGCAACACCCGCTCCGCCTTGCTCACCTCCCTGCTTTCCCCTCCCCGGACTCTCCGCCAGGCGCCCCCCACAGCTTGGCGCTGTGGTTCACCGCGCCACTACGCGCAACGGTAAAGAGGTCCCAGTGCGGAGAAGTTAGTGGAGCAGCACAGGACTGAGCTCACCACAGAAGAACTTGAAAACATTCTGATGGAGCAGCAAAAGGCAGCAACTGAGGAAATATCTTCGGAGGAGAGCAGAAAAAATCTATCTACAGCAACAATCAAAGAAACATTTGCAAAATGGACTGAAGTGCAAACTATTGCCGAAAAATATCACCCGGATAAAACTGCTGTAAGTCATGCTTCTAACACCTGCAATGATAACGTAATGTCTTACTTTCGACAAATTTTAAAACATCGGTGTGAGGGACAAGGGATACAGGGAAGTCTCTCCCATCTTAAGTTCCAGCCCATCCCCAAGCGCTGGAGAGAGCAAGGAGAGCTCTGCCTCCAGCGGAGAGTCAGGAAGTAGTGTCCGAGGCTCAGGCAAGGTTGCGGAGCCCATGCCCCAGGTGGGACAGGAAGATGGGAGCAGGGGGGGAAGGCCAATTCCCCCAACTCCGGAATTGCGACGCAAACGTAGGGGGAAGAGGTTGGGTCTTCCAAAGCTTCTATGCTGGAGGAAAACGCGCCAATCGTCATTCGGAGGTTCTGACACCTCACCTTAAGGATGTATATTAACCGCTCTGACCACTGTAAATAATCAGCACTTAATAAAAGCCTAAAAAGACCATGCTGGAGTCGTTACTCTAGAGTAGCCACATCAGGCCCTCTGACAATCGGCAAAAGCAAGTCTCAATTGAAAAAAAAATTGGTAAGGAAAAGATCCAGCAAGTTTGAACCAGGTGGCAGTGGTGTAAAAAAAAAAAAGCTAGGGAAGGAATAGCAGGAGAGGAGTCACCGATTGAGAATCTGGAAGAGGACCCGGACCCCCCCCCCATCCAGACAGTGCAGGTTAAAAAAAAACCTAATGTTTACAGTACAGTACATTGTTTATTGCTTTCATTTTATGGATCAATGGCCTCGTTAAATAGTAAAACTCATGTGAAATTGCTGTTTTAGGGGTTGCTTTTCGTCTGGAACGGATAAATCTATTACTTTCTATGGGAAAGCACACCTTGGTTTAAGAACGGACTTCCGGAACGGATTAAGTTCGTAAACCAAGGTACCACTGTATTGTTAACTGATTGGTATATGGGAAACAACACGGAAGACATTGTGACGAGGAGATAGGATGGCATGTCTTAAGAGTTCTCACCATAGCCGCGCCCCAAACTTGGCTTCTGTGTGGATGTTTCTTAAAGGGAAGAGAGCTTGTTGACCACAGGTGTTGCCAATTAAGAGAAGGCTCTCTATAAAAGGCAGGCAGTTGGGATGGGTAGGGAGCCTGCCTGCCTGGAGGAGAACTGAGATAGGTTGCATGTCCTCGCTACCCAGGGAGCAGATTGGGGACATTGGGTATGTATGTTCTGTTTTCTGTAATAAAGGTTCTTTGGTTCACCTTCCACCTCCTCATTCCTTTTATCCTGATATCTTTAAAAGGAACCGCTGCATTTGGCAGAACAATTGGTTACATTATCATCAACTTAACTTATTTAAGATGGACAAAAAGAAAGGTTTCTTTAATGAAACCTTTAAATTTGAAAAGGAGCTGTTAGAAAATAAGACTAAATTACCTTCAAAAATGTGCAATTTATTATTAGAATGGCATATTAAATACGAACAGGTCAAATCAGTAATGATACACTGGGCGAGGGATTTGGGATATAATATACAACTGGCAACATGGGGGAGGTTATGGAGTTGGGACTTAAAAGTTTACAGCATGCTACACTTTGAAAGAAAATTATGTTAAAATGGTGTATCATTGGTATTTAACCCCTAGCAAGTTAGCTAGAATGTGTAAAGCAAGAGCAATGCATGCTGGGAATGTAAGGGGAAAGAGGGCATCTTCTATCATGTGTTGGACTTGTAAAGTAGTAAAAGAATTTTGGGGAAATGAATAAAACAGATGGTTTTCTTTTAAGAATTGTAGGTGCCAAAATTCCAAGTGACAAGAAGAGACTATTTACGTACGCAACTACTGCTGCCTGGACACCATTAGCCCAGAGATGGAAATAAGGCACAGCCCCAACTAGAGAAGAATGGCAGATTAAACTGATGGACTATGCAGAAATAGCAAAACTGACCAGAAGAATTAGGAATCAGAAAGACCAAAATTTCAACAATGGGAATGGGGGAAATATGTAATTTATATGAAAAAATCACTGTAAACAATTAAAATTACTAGTAGGATTGGAATGACACTTGTAGTTAAAAGTTGGACTATGGTTTTATTGGAGTAGAATCGGATTAACAGAAAAGATGCAGGAGAAAAAGTTAACGTAAGGACCCACCAAAGGGGAGGGGAGGAGAGAAGTCAAAGGGAACTTCTAGAAATGGTCATATTTGTTTGCTTGGTGATTGTTTGTAAATCGGAAAATCTATTTTTTAAAAATAAAATGAAGCATTTCCTCAGGGGCACGGTTTTGCAACATCCTCCTGTGGCACACTGTTTCCCTTCTTGGAATTTGCACACTGTATTAACAGCTCTTCAACGCCCGCCATCTGAACTTCTGTGGCTCATATCTTTGAAATCTGTCTTTCTAGATTCTCTTTTTTGGTGGCTATTCAGTCTGCTGTGTCTGAGATGTCTGCCCTGTCAGTGGTGAAACACCTCTGCATCTTCCATAAGTAATGCTGCGCTCAGATTGTACCCTCATGCCGAAAGTACTTTCGAAATTCCATGTCCAACAGGAATAGACTCTTCCAACTTTCTGTCCTAATCCAAAGCACCCTAGGGGAAAGGCCTGGCATTCCTTAGGCGTCCGTCAGACACAAAAGCTGTACATTCATTGAACACAAGAAAGTAGAACAACGGGCTCCTTATTTGTGTCCTTCCACCCTTCATCTCTGCGGAGGAGGGTTTCAAGTTCCACCCTTGCCAGATGGATACGGGCTTGCATTTCCCTAGCTTATGAATCACTCAAGCTGCCCCAGCCAACGCATCTATTTGCTTGTTCAACCAGGTTCACCATCCTCTTCGGCGGCCTTCGCCGCTAATAATAATAATAATAATAATAATTTATTATTTGTACCCCGCCCATCCGGCTGGGTTTCCCCAGCCACTCTGGGCGGCTTACAACAAAAAATTAAAATACATTAAACTGTCACACATTAGAAACTTCCCTGAACAGGGCTGCCTTCAGGTGTCTTCTAAATGTCAGGTAGTTATTTATCTCTTTGACATCTGATGGGAGGGCGTTCCACAGGGTGGGCGCCACTACTGAGAAGACCCTATGCCTGGTTCCCTGTAGCTTTGCTTCTTGCAGTGAGGGAACCGCCAGAAGGCCCTCGGCGCTGGACCTCAGTGTCTGGGCAGAACAATGGGGGAGGAGATGCTCCTTCAGGTATACTGGCTAATGCTCCACTGCTTGGTATTTGTAAGGCAGCTACTTGGTCTTCCTCAAGTACCTTCACCAGGCATTACAAACTGGACTAATTATTGTCAACTGATGCAGCATTTGGTCGCACAGTTCTTCATCGGGTACTTTGATCAGTTCGACTGCAGTTGGGTCCTGCCCACTTGGGGATAGCTGTGGTACCAATCCAGTGACTTTATTGTCCACCGTAGTAAATAGAACGATCGGTCTTCCCTGAAGAGTAGATGTACTACCCATGTATTATCTGAAACCAAAAGGGCACATTGGTTGCCAGATGTGAAAGTCCCGTCCACCCCCAGCTCTCCTACCCCACTATGTAGCTTTTGAGCCCATGGAATTCCACACTAGATAGGAATTTCTGCATGCTACTGGGAAACCTTGCCTAAATTATCTTCATACCGTAACTCATTTTCTTTGCCTGTGGTTGTGTCCATACAGCCTCACCCGCTTTGTTTCTGATAATTCAATTTTAAAAAATCCCAACAACCTTGTTCTTACAATAAGAAAGGAATGATAGACATTCTAAGACTAGGATAATCCTTAAACTCTCGTATATAGGTGCAGTGTTTATCTTTTGCCCAGACTGACATCTGAATGAAACAAAGAAAGGTGAAGAGTCCCACTGCAAGAGAGAGAGAGAGAGAAAGAAAGAAAGAGAGAGAGAAAAAGAGATGTCAACATTTATGAAATATTGTAGCTGGAATATTAGCCCAAAATTTTCAAACCAAGAATCTTATTCACCTGGAACGCATTGAGTCATGATAGTAAAACCAATCCATGTCCCCAGCTGTAATGGTGAAGAAAATGCAAAACTATTTCACACGATGAAAACTGCTAAAACAACCTAGTCCCCCTTTTAAAAAATACATACAAATGCATCTCTTTTTAATATCAGCTTGTAAAAACCTTAGTAATAAAACAGCTGAAATACAATCATGCACACAACCAGATAAGTAACTGGAGCCATTTGGATATATGGACCAGAATCCACAAAAGCACAGGCCCCTTGCAGTGTTGTTTTTGCAACCTCAACAAACCTACACCACTTCAATTTTGAAAGAAAAAAAAATTGAGTCTAGAACAGGGGTCAGCAAACTTTTTCAGCAGGAGGCCGGTCCACCTTGTGAGGGGCCGGACTATATTTTGAAGGAAAAAAATGAACGAATTCCTATGCCCCACAAATAACCCAGAGATGCATTTTAAATAAAAGGACACATTCTACTTATGTAAAAACATGCTGATTCCTGGACCGTCTGTGGGCTGGAATTAGAAGGTGATTGGGCCGCATCCGGCCCCCGGGCCTTAGTTTGTCGACCCCTGTTCTAGAACATAGTGTTTATTTTCTGTTGAGAAAGAATGGAGGCAGTGAATGCAAGTGTTAGTCTCACACACCTGCAAACCTGGTCAGTCAAAAATGCAACCACTTAGCCACTCACTCACCTCCAAGACCTATGGCCTATACAGCTATACCCCTATCCTAACCAACTCTTTGTCTTCTTCCTAAGAATTTTCCCAGTTTGGGGCATTTTCCAGGGAGTCACTATTTTGCGGGTGGGATTCAATCGCACACGGGCAAATTCAGGTTGTACATTTTAAGTGGATTAGACACTCATGCACGAAAAAGTTTTTTTAAAAAAAGAAGACTTTGTTTTAAGGAAACTGAGGGATAACAATGGTTTGATATGATGTCATACAATCTCCCCACAAACCATGAAGATGAATGCTTAATAATCTGGAAGTGGCCTCAGAAGCTGCCCCTTAACACTTCTTTACACTCTTCTCAAGTTTTTTTTGTTAAAAAAAGTTTGGGAATTTGGTATGAGAGCTTTTAAAACAGGTACATGTACACAAACGTCCTCCCAACATCCTTTAAAAACCTCTCTCTCTGAACTTTAGGTGGTTGCTTCCAAAGGGAGTTCTCCATGGAAAACTCATATATGTGCACACATACTGCCTGCCGCCATCTGCACGGTAACCATCTGTTTTCGTGGTACATAATGCATTTCCCCACTCTTGCTCGCTCCATAAAGTCTATATTCCTACAAAAGTGACCCTCTGCTGCAACATCCCTTTGCAGCAAATGACGCTGGAAGTCTCAAGTAAGACAATGAAGCCAGATGATAAATTCCTATGCTCCAAACACAAAAGTCAATATGACGTAGAGACAGAGCTCATAATATTTTGATGTCCAACACAAAATCCAAAGAACACACACACAAAAAAATGCAAGCAGCTAAATAACTGGTAATTTTTCTACGCTTTGCTAGTACTGCAAAGGTGAGCTGTGTCACACAGCCTACTTCATGGTAGAGTCAGCACTGCCACAATATGAAAATGTAATAGGGCCTGGATAGTTGCATAATCCTCCCAACCACCTCCTGCAATACTCCTGTTTACACAAGTCATTATCTGACTAATTTAGCTCTTTCACTGGGCAATTTTTTTTTTAAATCAATCTTTATCTTACCCTTTCTTCGTCAGTTTCACTGAGAGGTGAAACTGTCTCAAGGCAACGGATGTGTTTGAGATGCAACTCAGCTGTGCTTCTGTGCCCAAGGTGGGGGCATAATAAAATACATGCATTTTACTGAGTTTCTCATCCCAGAAGTTGCCCCCATAGAATCCTGATGATTTCTTTACACTCCCCTACGAAAGCAAAATCTTACACCAATCTTTAAGCATAAGCTAAACATTACCGTGCCATCCAGTTGTCAAACATACATACCTCATAGGTATAGTTAGGGCAGGACACAAAATAAAACAGCCATGTGAAAGGATTCTTCGTCGGATAAGGGATCTTACTGGTCTTGGATCCTATTGATTTAAAAGATCCACAGAAATGTAAAACTAGTGGTACTTTCTGTATACAGATATATTTTCCCTATAATATATGATTTGGCAGCATGGCTCTAGTTGGTAGAAGAGATTGGATTTGATATCCTGCTTTATCACTACCCTGAGTCTCAAAGCAGCTAACAATCTCCTTTCCCTTCCTGCCCCACAACAAACACTCTGTGAGGTGAGTGGGGCTGTGAGATTTCAGAGAAGTGTGACCCAGCAGCTGCATGTGGAGGAGCGGGGACGCAAACCCGGTTCACCAGATTACGAGTCCACTGCTCTTAACTACTACACCATGCTGGTAGATATAGCGGTTCTGGTAAAACCCAAAGTAGCTCCTGCAGGTCTGAAGTCTGTCCTTCTCTGGATTATAGAATGATCAGCTGTGGGATGGGATGAAAAGGACCATTCTACCATGAGCTAAGCTAGGAATCCTTTTTCGCTCTCCGTAAGACTAGACAGTTTAGAGCAGAAGTCCTGTTTCCTCCTCCCTTGCCTTGCAATATTTGGAAATCTTTTTTCTAAAATGGCTATGTCATTAGCCAATAACCTATGCTGACTATCTCTATATACCAATGACAAGCTTAGTGGGTCTCTTAAGGTGCTACTGGAAGAATTTTTTTTATTTTGTTTCGACTACGCCAGACCAACACGGCTACCTACCTGTAACTATCTCTAGGCAGTTCCTGTAGTGGACTGTCTGCCCAGAATAATTGTAGCTTTAATCAAATACAATGGTACCTCGGGTTACAAACACTTCGGGTTACAGACTCCACTAACCCGGAAGTAGTACCTCGGGTTAAGAACTTTACCTCAGGCTGAGAACAGAAATCACGTGGCAGCAGCGGGAGGCCCCATTAGCTAAAGTGGTACCTCAGGTTAAGAACGGTTTCAGGTTAAGAACGGACCTCCGGAAAGAATTAAGTTTGTAACCAGAGATACCACTGTATATTAATATGAACTAATTCTCCAATGCAAATCCTTTTGTAACCAAAACAGCACCGACTGGTAGGTATCAGCAGGCTTGGAGGAACCCCAAGGTTTGCGGAAGTATTGATGATCTTTACCAAAATAAAGAAATTCTGAGGGGGAGGTCAGTTTACACTTTTGAAAGCTCACCCTAATTCAATTCAATAATAATAATAATAATAATAATAATAATAGAAACCAAGCACTCAACTTTTACCATCTCTTCTCAAATTACTAAGTGCAACATGAATAGAAAAGTTTCCAGCTTCACATGTCTGCAATGAGACAGAAATAAAAGACAATTAAAACAAAGACTGCTTTAAATAAAGAGGGCTCTGAACAAATGCAATTATGAGGATTAGTAAAACAACAACAATGGTCTCATTAGCCCACTCTACACTAAGCACCAGAATCAACTGTGTTCCTTATAAAAATCCCCCTTAAAGTGGCACCAGTGGTTTAATTCATTGGAAGATTTCAGCACCATTTCAATCAGTGTACTTAATTTTGTATTTATAACTTATTATTATACGAAAAGGGGGGGCGGCAACATTTCTTTAAAAAATTATTTTTTCAAACCAAAAGAAATGGTGCAGATTGTATTATTTAAATTATTTAAATTATTATTATTATTAAATTATTTAAATTTGTCAATCCAAAAGAAAGCAAGTCACCAATATCTCTATAAATCTATTTTCCTACAATCCTTTGCCCTTTGCTTGCACATAGTAAATGAGTTTATATGTAATTGAATCCCAGATTCTATAAAACCATTCAGACAAAAGGGAGGGAGCTTCCTCTCTACTGAAACTGGCATTTTAAGCTGCAGTCAGGAATATAGTCGCCATTTGTACATCTGCATTTGCCTGTTCCATCTAAAGTACAGCAAAGGGAATTTCTTACAATATACTATTTATATTTGCAACTTACTCACCAGGAACATGATCAAAGCGAGATTGACCTGCTTTTGTCCATAAGCTGCAAGACAAAAACAAGTTACCGGAAGGTTCAATTTAGCACTCAATTAGCACCGTTAATGAAATGCTGAAACGAAATAAAAAGTAAAATGTGTGTTATGTTGCTACTTACAGGGCGGTGTGTAAAGAGGATGGTTGATATAATAAGCAAGCCAGGCAGTGAATCCCCAGTAATAGAAACAATTCTGTAAAAAAAGAAAAGAAAAAAGGAAAAGGGGGGGGAGAACCCATTTATATTTGTGTTCATGTTTTACATTATGCGGGGCTATTGCTACGATTTAATCCATGTACGTTTGTGATGCATATCCATACCAATTCCCGGGTTCCATTTCTTTGTCACACCTTTATGTGGCTAAGAAGCAAATCCTAGGTAGGGGCTATGCAAGGAATGACTCCGTTTGATGCTTCTTATTAAGTTCTATGGAACAAGCCAACAGAGCCATCCTAAAGTGATTACAGTGGTACCTCTACTTACAAATAACTCTACTTATGAATGTTTCTACTTACGAATGGAGCTCCGTCCGCCATCTTGGATGCGGTTTAGATAGGATTTTTTCTACTCATGAATTTTTAGATAGGGTTGCTTCTACTTACGAATTTTTTGTCCCAATGAATTCCTATGGGATTCGACTTGCAATTTTTTTCGACTTACAAATGTGCATTCGGAACGCATTAAATTCGTAAGTAGAGGTACCACTGTATGTGGTTTGCGCCATCCAGAACAGGAGGAGGGCAGCACTTTCAATTCTCTCCTGTTGAGTTGACACTAATAGGTGAGGAACTGGTATACCAGTTCCAGGGCTGGCCCTTTTTTTTAAAAAAAAACCCTTTCTGGGAAATAGCAGCTTTGGCAAATCCAAACCTGTCTCTGGAAGAATTCAGTTTCTGGCTCTACCATTTAACTTTCCACCATTTGTCCAGGTGGATCTCCCATAGAGAGGGAGGTCATCATAATCCTACAGCCCCTCAGTCCAGGGAACACAAAATTGCTCCCTAAATTAGCAACAGTTGAGAGGAGGGACAAAGCTTTCTCTCTGCTCTTACCCTGAGGGAGAGACACCCACAAAAATGTATGCCCAAGAACAGAGCATACGGAAACTCCTAATGTTTCTCCTGCCTTTATTGAGACAAGCCCACTTCCTGTCAGCTATTTCACTACTAAACAGAAGTCCATTCTAATTATTATTGCCCAGTGCTATTTTTTTCAAGAAAAATTGTTCTCTTAGAATGGCAATGGCAGCCACTTGAGAGGTGCCAGAACTCAGTTCTGGTGAGTTCTGACTGGGGGGGGGGGGAAAGACCTGGACATGCCCATTATTTGACAACATTCAGCCAAGAAACCCAACTTTTATGAATTTTAGAAGAGAGGAGAAATTTTAAGGAAATAGCTCTTAAAATGAGAACATTTTCTTCACAGTTATTTGCTAAGCCTGGATTTGATGTTCATTTGCTTGTAGCATAGAGGAAAGTTCTTCTCCAAATGTTGCTGGAACGCAACTTGCATCAGCCACATTGCCAACGTTCAGTGATGGTGGGAGTTGTCCAACAATGGGGCCCTGCAATGCACGGGGTTGGACTAGATAACCCTCAGGTTTCCTTCCAGTTGTATGATTCTAACATCTGAAAGGCCAGGTCAAGAAATCCTAACTAAGGACCTATCTGCACTTTATAGGTAAATCAGCACCAAACAACTTTAAACAGCCAAAGAATCCTGGGAACTGTAATTTGTTAAGGTGCTGAGACTGGTTAACAACCCCCCCTCACAGAACTACAGTTGTAACTTGGATCCCAAACTCCTTGGTACTCGGATGTTTTGGCTCCCGAACGCCGCAAACCTGGAAGTGAGTGTTCTGGAACCCAAACGTCCGATGGGCCTCTGCGACTTCCAATTGGCTGCAGGAGCTTTCTGCAGCCAATCAGAAGCAGCGCTTTGGTTTCTGAACATTTTGGAAGTCAAATGGACTTCCGGAACGGATTCAATTCAATTTCCAAAGTACAACTGTATAATTACCATAGTAGTTTAACAATCAATCCCTTTTCCTAGGGACCTCTACTGGTTTAAAAATATTGTGTGTGTCTTCACTTTGCATTGTGTAACTGTAGACCAGGGGTCCCCAGACTTTCTGCGCGGCGGGCCGGTGCCCGCCGCGCCGACCGCGCGGTGGGCCGGAGGGCAGGGGAGTGCGCGCGCAGCGGGCCGGAGGGCGGGGGAGTGCGCGCCCGTGCGCATGCGCACACGCACACGGGTGGGGGAAAAATCGCCAAAAATCGCTTGTGCGCATGCGTATGGGCCTCCCCCGACCCGGAAGTGCACCAGAAATGACCTCTTCCGGGTCGGGAGAGGCCCATACGCATGCGCACAAAGGATTTTCGGCGATTTTTTTGCCGATTTTTTAGATCGTCGCTGCGCCGCGCGCCGTGAGAGCGGGCGGCGGCAGCGGGCGGCGGGAGTCGTCGCGGGCCGGATTGGAAGGCCGATTGGGCCGCATCCGGCCCGGGGGCCGTAGTTTGGGGACCCCTGCTGTAGACAGTTCCACACTGTGGAATCTCCCAGGTGAGTATGCTAGAAGATGATACAGAGGGATTTTTTTGACTAGGTCCTGACAATAACCAAAGCAGCTACTGTATAGGCAAGCCATCAGTGGCTATGGTTGTTCTCACCCAATCTTGATGTTCTTCTGAGACAGAATAAAAATATTTTTTAAGGATCAGTATCCGCACTGGACCAGATCGAATGGTAAATGCTGTAATTAATGTGAACTATATAATAACATAAGCCAGTCTGAATAACAGACTGTAGAGTAAGTGATCTCCACTTCACCTGAAATTGATAGCAGTAATAAAATAACTGGCCAGCTGCCACTAGCCAACTTATTCTTCAGATGCACTGTCATTCAGCATAGGGCTTACTAGAAGCACTTAAAGCGCCATCGAAAGGACTTCTGCAAACATCTCAGAGAACCGCACTCTTAAGAGCTGTATCCTATCCAAGGAGGTCTATAGCCTTATGTGGAAACTAAGGAAAAGTGTGTGGAAAGATCACAGAAATCTTGGGTACCATATAGGTGAACATGTTCATGTGCAACATGAATAATCCTTGCTACTTTTTGTCTTTAAAATATTAAGTGGGGTTACAGGCAGGAAGCAGAAGATCTAAGAAGAAACCAAAAATATTCATTTCATCACTGCCGTAGCAAGCACATTTGGATCCATTTCATTAGTTAAAAACCACTAACTTTTCTCTTCATATAGCCATATTAACAGGAACTGCCAACGGTACTATGCAATTCCATCAGCCATTCTACACAACATATATATATAATAGCATTTCCTAAATAGAATTTTAGTCTATCCCATCAATTAAGAGTCTATTCCTCCCTCCGCCTCCAACCCCAGTAAAATCTCCCACATGCCAGGCCAAATAAAGTATTTTATTCAAGCTGTTTTATACAAGCTGTCAGAAAATGTTACTCATTATGAGCACAGGTAGATTTGCTGGAACAAGGCACTCTATGCGTTGCTGATCCTACGGCCGAGTTCATATGTTAACACCAGTCTACAACAAAAGCGCCTTGGGAATTGGGCTGCCACCAGAGACACATCAACATCCATGTGATATGCACTTTGGGAATACCAGCACCTCCAAATATGGCCTCCCTGAATGTCCCACACCATCAAACAAAATGTAGTGACAAGACAAGAGAACTCCCAAGGGTAGGCACTGCTTGTCAACCAACAGTGCCCCCATGCCAGTGGTTTCAGATTATGAGCCCAGAAGCGGTCCCACGTTTCCTGAAATCACCAAGGTCCTGTGGGTGCTACAAGCTGGATCTCTAAAAGTTACTTCTAAAACAGGTACTGGGCACTGCAGGAAAGAGTAGTCAAACTGAATTCATGCAAAGGTTACAGGCCTAGAAACACCAACAAGGCAGGCATTCACGCAAAGCAAGTTTTTTTCAATTGCCACCTAACAGAACAGCTTAATCAAGTGTATTTCAAATGCACAGTCTAACCATTCTTATTTGCCATCTAGATGGAATTATTTAATAATACTCTGCTTCCAGTGTATGTTTAAGATAGCTAAGGCGGATTTTCTGTGAAGCACTCTGCACCTACCAAAGATTTCAGCCAAGGAGGGTTAGGGTTAGGGTTAGGGTTAGGGTTAGGGACACAAGGGACAACCATTTTGATATAGTGTCACTTCACACTGTAGGCGAAATATAATATATACTCTCCACTTAATAATTTAAAAAGCACCACACTAGATGAGGAATGGTAGTACATAACAGTAGTACACAGACTTTCTCCCAGGTGTGTTTTATTTCCACCTTGAAGGAGTTTTTAGCATGGGAGAACATTCGAGCAATTCTATCCCCCATAAGCATTCTGAATGGTTCAGTTCCCCAAGGGCTACACCACATGATTTTATTTTAATTTTAACGTGAGGACTGGCCCTAGCATGCTATATAGGTCAGAGCTTAAACCCAGAGTGTGTTCACAGAGAAAAGCAGAAAATGCAGAACATGTCTATGGGCTAGAAAACATCAGACGTTTCCTTCACAGGGTGGTACCTCAGAGCACATCAGTGGAAGCCACAGATCATGTCATGATGATATCACAATTCCCACTAACGTTATCAGGACTGAAGGGACCAATTGGGGAATGGGAACTGCAAGACGGTAATAGCTTCTACCCCTGTTGCCTCTCACTTGTCAGTCTGGGCAAGGACCACATGGGTCATGTCTCAGGAGGTGTGTGGAGATAACCAACATAAAAAAAGAAAACAATTTTCCAAACTGTACAGTGTTCACCGACAATTGCTGTAGATCAAATTTCTCATTCTCAAAAACGGCCCTGTCTCCTCTTTCAGGTGGAGAAGACTAACAAGGAAGCAACTGAGAAAACAAGACTACTGGGGAAACAAGTTGTGAAGGAAAACAGCAGCTCTACAGAGTGGGGTGTAGGGAGCCTGAACATGGGTAAGAGATAGGTGCAAGGGCTCAGGCCATGTGGCAACACTGCAGAGATGTAGGGACAGAGAGGAGTGAAAGCTGGAAGGAATGTGGCAGAGTGGCTGGGCGTGGTTGCTATATGTGTGGCAATCGCTATGGGTTATTGAAGGTGACCTGGAAGTAAATGGGGCTGAACTAGGAAATGCAACAGGACCACACAGTAGTCCCATGCCAATTTTTCAAATAGGTTTAACTGTGCAATGACATCAGCATGCAGTGTGTTTTTCTGCTCTCATCCCCATCAGTGGCTGCAGAGACGCCAACTTTGCAAGGGAGATGGAGGGCCTCGATGGCGTGCATGTGCACGTCAGAACAGAGGAGCTGGAGGGCAGAGCTGTACATGGTGGTAGCGTGGCTTCAATGGCCGGTGGTTCCTCCTCTCTAGCGCTCAGCCAACACTTCCTCCTGCTGCCACTGGCCTGGGGCTGCTTCCCCTGTCTTTCCCTTACACAGCTGGAAGAGTAGCCACCGGCCACTAAAGCCACATCACACCACACTGGGCTCCACGATTGGCCTCTTCTTCCCCCTCATGGCGGGTGGCAGTGGCAGGAGAAAGAGTCAACAACTACTGAAACCACACTCAGCTTCATGCTTGGCCCCAATTTCTTTTGAACATTGGGGGTCCCAGTTCCCCCCAAAACATTGGGGCCCCCCAAAGAGCTGGGCCCCTAGGAATCCAACAAGGCAGCAGTCATTTTCAGCAACAGGCCTACAAGCCCAGTTCCAGCTTGTGTGCTGCAATAAGCCCACTAGCTCCCTAGATGGGAGCCAAAAGTAAGCTCAGAAGCATAGGAAGCTGCCTTGTATGGCACCAGGCCATTGGTCCATCTAGCTCAGAACTGTATACAAGGACTGGCAGAG
Organism: Zootoca vivipara; assembly: GCF_965207765.1. NCBI lineage: Eukaryota > Metazoa > Chordata > Lepidosauria > Squamata > Lacertidae > Zootoca > Zootoca vivipara. The sequence continues at coordinate 20,492,517 of NC_142590.1, read as the reverse complement.
GCTTCCCCTGATTTCCCAGCCCTAGCTGGAGATGCCAAGGATTGAACCCGGGACCTTTGCTATGCAAAGCACTGAGCTGGGAAAACTCACACTGTCAAGGAGGACCTTTGCGCTTGGCTAGAAGGGATTAAGTGGCTATAGAGCAACAGTCAGAGAAAAAACTATGGAAGAAATAAAAATGGTAATGTGGAAAAAACAAGCTTCAGTAGTGAGGTGTTCATGTTAACAGGTTACATCGATGTTAACATTGTGAGTGGCAGAAGGCAGCACCGTACCCCAAAAGCCGTGCCAAGGATTTGGTTACTGCCGTGCTGAAGGTGGCGGCCAGATCTGAATTTTACAGAAGGGCTGTGAGTAGATTGTGTGGCAAATTTACCTTAACAATATTCCTCAGTGGCATAGTCCCATGGGAGAACCGATGAACAAATATTGTTTCAATCAACCTTTTGATGTAGTGGAAAGAATGGCAGATACATGCCAAGCTAGAAACAGCAAGATAAAAGCGTTTCAGAAAGCTAGAGAGACACAAATACGGCAAGACATTTCGGAATAAAGTTGCGGGCAAACCCAAGAATTAAATCCTCCGGCCTTAGAAGTGCGACTTACTTAACTACGGGATGCCGGCTCGAGGAAAACCTGTCATCCAGGCCATAGATAAAAGGCATACGGAAATAAAACGCAAAATAGATGAACAATGGGCCCGTATATTCTATTAAGAATACCTGCAAAAAAGAGAGAGATTGTTAGGTGGTTACCACGGCAATTCTCAGCGGCACTGAATGCCAGAGAAAAGGAAACTGAGGTCCCCAATACGGCACCTGTGGGCACCCTCAGACATGACACCTGTCAAGGCCCTTTGCCCCTTTATTTAGGTGTGTGTTGGTGGGAGGGTTGCCTGTTTTGAGGGAGGTTGCTGTCTTGCTTTCTTGTCTGTTGCTTTTCATGGGTGGGTATAAAGTTGGTTTTGTCTGTTTTTTGGGGGGGAGGAATAGGCATTTTTGTCTGTGTTTATTGGGGGGAAAGGGTCCTGAGCATCAAAAGATTTTCAAGTGGGCAAACAATTAAAAAATGGGGAGGGTGTGTGCTTTAGTCAAGACATTGGCCATGGTTTGGTTCCTTACGCCAACACTGTGTGCTGTTATTCCAATCACTACAGATGTTCAATAAGCATTTGCTATTTCATATACACACAGTTTGTGCCAGCATTTTATCCCTATCCATGCAAGACCCCATTGAAGAGGGCATATAGCATGGATCAGGCAACTTTACAAGGTCCATGCATTATTTTTGGTGGGGTGCAGTTGGGACTGAGAACACAACTTGGCATGCGAGTAATCTAAGCTGCTGCTTTAGGAAGTCTGCAGCCTTCGTGTTTCTGAAGACATGAATTGCAAGTTCTGGTGAAAATTCAGAAACCAGAGCAGAGTATCTAGTCATCAGGCCTTTGGTGCCTCATCCTTCCTCTAAAAAGTGCAAGCAGAATAAGACAACTAACGATGCAAAAATGCTCAAACTGCACAATTCACACAGATTGCATAACTTGGGTTATCCTGGCAGGATGAAAGGCAGAAGACACCTAGTCCTAAATTTGGCTCAGCATGAACCACTTACTTCCTCTTAATGCCACGGATTCCAACACATTGCTAGTTCCTTTGCTTCCCCTCCTTCCCCTCTCCCCATGTCCCCTTTCACAGCATGTGCTTATGTTGGAACCCAGCCAAGGACTCCTCCATCTATGCAGGAATGTCCAAATGAGAAGCTTGGAGGATGAGAAACAGTTATGCCCAGCAGTAGAGAACTTGGGTGTGAATTATACTATTTTTTATATATACGTATTTCAAACTACTGCTTTCAGCTTTGTAAGTTATCAGCAATATAACAGGGCATACTAAAGGGGAAGCAGGAAGGCATTGGGGCAGGGGGAGGGGCAGGGGCGGGGGGGAGCTTTGGATAGGAAATTCCTTATCTCCTGTTCCCACAGATTTCAGCTTTGCCTTTGTAAAAGCTTTCATGCTAGCTTTTCCAATCAGGCCAATGTGTGTCTTGAACAGGTGTGACAGACAGAAGTCAACTGGGAAAATATCTATGTCCTTATGTCTCGGAAAGACTTCACCTGTTGAATTTCTGCAGGCACTGTGGCTCAGTCAGAATAAAAGAAAGAAGGGTCCAGGGTCACTATTCTGTTGCTGACGGTCCTGTTCAATAGGACTGGGACAAGCAGCTGGCCTGCCTCTGGGTCTCTCGCCCTAATTTAGGAAAACTTGATCCCTGTGTTGTTGTTTCTTGCTACACCCCCTAATTGCCATTGCCTCCACAAGCTGTGTTTTGTCGTGTTGCCAAGCAACTGCTGCTGCTTTGCAATGTGTTTGCCTGCCAAGTATTTGTGGCAATTCTATTCTCCCCCCCCCCCTGGATTCTTCACCCCACCATCTTATAAATCAGACACACACACACACAAAAGGGACGGGAGAGCAAACGAGAGAGAAAGAAAAAGATGGCAGGGGTGGGGAGAGACCCCTACCAATTGTGCTAGTTGGCAAACCAAAGCACAACTGGGGACCTGCCCGCCAGCACAAGGAGAAAGTGATGCAAGGATTAATTAAGGCAAACAGTTATTAAAACATTTGAGGCTTTGAAGCTCACCATTGTCCATCCTATTTGGGGCCCTAAATCTTTAAAATAGAGCGTAGCGGTTGTGCCAACAGGGAGCAGCTGAAGGGCTTCTTCATCCCTCAGTGATTTTCCTTCTGAGAAGAAGAGAGAAAAAATTTTAAGTGCTTGACAGCCGAAAAGGAACGCTGAAGCATATGACTCCTAATCAAAAAGCCTGCATTTCCTGCTGACCTAATAACACTTTTGCATTTATTGCTCCAATTAAATTCCATGTTCACCCGGAGCGTGGGGCGAGGGCGTGTGAGAACTATATACAGCCTTACTGACTAGGGTTAGGCAATATCCGGTTTTCAACATTGTGTTTTTCCCCCAGCTAAACATTGCAATATAGTGGTAGGTCACGATATCTGAAATAAGGATGGAGCTATGCAGAGGCACTGGCTGGCTTCATGGTTTCCTCCACATTTTGATTTTTGCATAGCACACAGACACACATATCATTTGTGATATATAGCCAGGTCAAAAATTATGGAACCAGTATCATGATTTGGACTTCAAACTGGTTTGGGAAGACACAAGGATATACTGTACTGATCAGCCCTACCACTGACCTGTCTAGTGTAGAACTGACTACCCCCCACAATCATGCAGCAGCTCCCCACTGGCTCAGGCAAGGGTATTTCCCAGTCCCAATACCCAAAAAAAAACCTAAACACAAGATGTCAAGAGTTGACCAATGATCCTGAGAAAGGCAAAGCAACGGAACTATGGCCTCTCCCATAAGCACATTGTTCGGAGTAGCTTGAATAGCCGAAGAGATAAAAAGTGTAGCAGTAAGTGTTGCATGGCAACTGTTTTATATATGCACACATGGTTTTGTAGCACCACTCCTTCTCCAGTGTCCTGTCCAAGGCCAGCTGCAGATGGTAGTAAAGTTGGGCATCTCCCAAAATCCCAAGACCAGAAAAGGACCCGCTGGCCTGACAGCATCGTCATTCTCACTTGGAAAGACAGCAAGAGACATTCTCAGCTTGCATGGCCCACATCTTCCATGTTAAGTCCTCGCTCCATCCCTTGAGCTGTTTTACCCAAGCATACACACGATAAACATGGAGGCAGCCATTGGTCTATCTACGACTGCAGGATTATAGACCTCTCTTGATTGACAGATCCTTTAATGTTATTGGAGTTTTATAGTTTCTGTGGCTACCAGTTAACATTAATACATCTTTTGGATGATACAGCAATAGTGTACGTAATGGGGTTTTGCATTTCACTATAAACTGCTCCAAGATAAGAAAAGTTGTACTTAAATGAAATAATAATACTTCACTATATAATACTTACTGGGATCAAGCCTTATAGACTGCCTTGAGGGATACCACTGAGGATCTGTAGGGACAAAAAAATGGCACAATAAATAATAATAATAATAATAATAATAATAATAATAATAATGTCTGCTCAGTTTCCTAGCACTGGGGCAGGAGTGTCTGTGCCACAAACAAAGAACTTTTGAATTTACAAATATTACCAAATTACCAAATTGGTGGAAGGGCAACCAAGGAAGGGGGGGTATAACTACTTTTTTAACAGGTTTACTATAATTGTTTCAAAGTACATAGAAGAAGATACAGGGCTTGTATGACAGAGGATATCAGTGGCACTCAGGCTCCATGCAATGACATATAATTCAAGCATTTCTGGAAAGCTTCCCTCACTTTTTAAACATGGATTCTTTTGAAAAATACATATACTTACATAATTTATGGAACATTAGCCTGATATCACTTATTGTAGCATTTGGCTCAACCTAGGAAGCAAATATATATATATATAAGCATGCAGGCATTCAAAAAAAAGGATTGTCAAGCTCATTGGTTCCTTTTTACATTTTAGGAAACAAGAAATTAAGGGTGAGCTTCCCTATCTGTGATATGGAGGAAAATTACCGTATGCTGATCCATCTCAAACAGGATCCTTTAAACAATTACTAAGAAAATATATCTAAAGCACACAGATCACTCAAAATTCGGTTAAATTGTAGTAATAACGTTATGATTATTTACCTTTTCCAAAAAGCATAATTGTTGCTTTGTCTTCCAATCAAGGATTTCAACCTAAGAGAAAATACCAAGTGAATAAATCAGCTAGAACAATCTCGGTGACGGCTTCTTGTATCTCTGTGAACAGGAAACAGTGATTAGACCAACAGTTGTTAAGCTGGTTGCTAAGCCATATTCTGCAACCAGGGGGTGCACATAAGCTTTTTAGCTTCACAGAATGTTAACACTGATCCATAGAGTCATGGTAGGATATCAACAGAGTGGCACCTAGCTGGCAAGTGGGAATTATTAGGTCTTGGAGATACCTGGTTTTCAACACAGTGATGTATCACCAGAGAAAAATTGCAAAATACTGATATATTACAATGTCTGAAATAAGGATGGAGCTATGTAGAGGCATTGGCTGGCTTCGTGCCCCCCCCCATTGTGATTTTTGAATAGCGCGCACACACACACACACACACACACACAGTATATTGCCAGGCCAAAAACTATAAAACCGGTATCACAATATGGACTTGAAACCGGTTTTTCATGATGTATTGATATATCGCCCAGCCCTAGAAATTATCCATGCTGTGCTGGGTATCCTGCAGTGCTAAAGAAATAAGCACATGCTGTTGTGTCAATGTAGTGTCTGGAATGGTGCAAGGAAGTTCATTCATTCTAGGCACTGTTTCCAGCCATATTTGCATCGTTTATGAACTTGGTGTAACAGTGCCCTTGCTAGTGCCAATTATTATAGAATCACAGAATTGTAGAGTTGGAAGGGACCCTCTAGTCGAGGGGTCAGCAAACTTTTTCAGCAGGGGGGCCGGTACACTGTCCCTCAGACCTTGTGGGGGGCCGGACTATATTTTGGGGGGGAAATATGAACGAATTCCTATGCCCCACAAATAACCCAGAGATGCATTTTAAATAAAAGCACACATTATAATCATGTAAAAACACCAGGGAGGCTCCACAAATAAACCCAGAGATGCATTTTAAATAAAAGGACACATTCTATTCATGTAAAAACATGCTGATTCCTGGACCGTCCGCGGGCCGGATTTAGAAGGCGATTGGGCCACATCCGGCCCCTGGGCCTTAGTTTGGGGAACCCTGCTCTAGTCCAACCCCCTGCAATGCTAGCACAGAGGTGTTATAGTGCTCTATCTTGTCAACACCATGTTCCAGGTGTTTACACCATGTTCCAGGTGGTTCCTTGACTCAGTGAACTTTTACATCAGCTTGATATGTCATTGCATCCCACCCTGACATTTTATTTGCTGAGGAAGCAAATTCAACAGAGCTTATTTCCGGGAAGACATGTATACCATATTACATAGGATTGCACTGCAGGTATACTACTGTTACGGGAGTGGTTTTTTCCCCCTTATGAATTTGACCGCATTTGTTTAGTACAGCATACAGTGGTACCTTGGTTCTCGAACTCGATCCGTTCCAGGAGTGCGTTTGACTCCCAAAACCGTTCAAAAACCATGCCGCGACTTCCAGTTGGCTGCAGGAGCTTCCTGGACTCAATCGGACGCTGCATCGGATGTTCAGCTTCCGAAAAACGTTTGCAAACCGGAACACTTCTGGGTTTGCGGCATTCGGGAGCCGATTTGTTCAACAACTAAGCCGTTCAAGAATCAAGGTACCACTGTACAACGTATTTTCCCATGGAACTGCTGTCAAATTATGCTGCTTTGAGTATGCAATGTTGTAAGTGGGACATGAACCTTGAAATGATTAAATTTATCAAACGCTCATAGACAGGCCATTTTTGCCCAGTCAGAACTCGCCAGAACTTGGGCACCTCTCAGGTGGACGTTATTGCCATTCTAAGAGAACAAGGGAGGTTTTCATGGCAAATTCTGGAACCTCTTTTTTATAGAAAAACAGATTTGTTTAAAAGTTGTAAAAGCCATTGCAGGAATACTGCAGGACCTAATTACCTATTCCCATTTATTGTTATAGCCACTTGGATCCCAGCCCTTTCCTGTTGCTAGATTGTCCTACTTGGTACTTACAACCAAATACCATATGGACCCCCGCCCCCCCCCAAAAAAAAATCACTCATGAGAAAAATGCTTACTTTGCAATCTATGAACAAGCAGGCTGGGATAAAAGCAGTGCAAAATGAATTAATCCTGCCTGTGCTGTTATAAAGTGCTTGTGTAAGTGACCCTCCCTTTGATTTAATTAGAGGAAGAGCATAATTTCTCCTTATACCCCAAGCACCTGATTACTTCTTAGTAGTCAAATTAATCTTTCCAAGCATTTCTCCATGTAAGTCTATTTTCAGATCAAAATTCCTCTGCCAGAGTTGGCAATAAACCATGCCAGGGAACTATTTCTTTGCAATTGTCTGTTGCCAAGCAACAGCACTGGAGGAAATACAAACAGATGCTTGACTGGAAAACTTAGATGAGCATCCACTGAAGAAAAGTTTATAAAGTAGAACAACATCTGCAAAAGACTGTCTGATTGTGCAGGGATCACTACTCACACAGTGCACAAATGCACGCACACAACTGTATATGCAGAGGTGCCCCTTTGTAAACTGTCTACATCACACATTTGTCATTCCATAGGTATACAGTAGTGGGTTTTTCCTGTTCTAAGTTAAACTGTTAAGATCTGCTGCTTGCAAAGTTTATAAAACAATGCCACAGTGTGGAACAAGCTTCTTAACATTAAGACACACACACACATACCAGGCTCTCTTTGCCCTTGGCTCCCAAGTGCCCTCTCTGCATTGTGCCATGTGTAGCAGAGGGACCAAAACCCAAGAAAGCATACAATTCCAACCAACCCTGTTTCCTCTCCTTTCATGTTCCCAGCTCTGCCTATGAATTCCCGCCTCATGCGCCAGCAATGTCCTAATGGAATATGGGTTACCTGGTACCTGCATCCTGCCAGCTTAGTTTTGTACTTCACTGGCACAGGGAGAAGCCATTCGCGTTGGCACAGTTCAGGGGGACAGCCCTTTCCTACACAGGATGAGAGTGTAAGAAATTTGGCTGTGTCTTTATTTTTTAAAACTGCTGTTTTGGAAAACACAATTTGAGCCTCCTCTCTCTAAAAAATCGAAGTTGCTATTGGTCCCAGAAGCGACATGACTCAGCATAGCTGTCACCACTTAAAACGGCTACTTCTCCAATAACTCTAGCCCACCAATGATAGCAAGCAGCTTTCCAAATAGATGGCAGGGGGGATAAATTATTGAGGAAGAGCTTGCTTTTTATTCGTCAAGTGCTTTTCTTTCGGAAAGAAATGTGTGCACTGGGATGACCTATTTCCAAGCCTAGGGTGGATGCAAAAGCCCTCTAAGGAAGCAAACACAGTGAATTCCTGCTCATTTAATATTAGTACTTCTCATAATTTGCCTTTGGACTCTGTAAAGCAGACCTACCCATGCCAAAATGCAGCCCAAATATGGCAACTCACCAGGCCTCTAGAAGACTGCTATTTTTCCTAGTTGTCTGGACTCCGAAAACAGGGCACTTGGCAAGGACCTGGCAAGTCACAATACATGACTGATGGGTTGTGTTCGACTGAGTTGGTTGGAGGTTATGCCAGGTCTCCTACAGAGAGGCTTTCTTTGCAGGATACATGCTTATTATTTTTTATATTGTGCTATCCAGAATATCTGATTTCAGAGTCCTGATCCAGACAGCTCCAAACCCTACAGATGACTCAAGTACTGCTGCTTATAATGTCTTTGACAAAAACCTATTCAATGTATTATTGATGGGTTTGTTTCCACACATTATGGGATTGGTCTGCGTTATTTAGTTGAGAGGAAAGGCTCATCCCTTTTATGGGTAATTCAGGACAGTATACAATATCTTATTTGCAGATCACAGGCGCTTGTTAAATACTGTATCCTGGTAAAAGAATCTAAACTTTCTGAGCTGCAGCAAAGTAAAACAAAAAAAACACCCCAAGCAAGGCACATGCCCAAACGCTGGTCATAAAGGGTGCTTACAGACAGTCACTATTTTGTAGGTGGGATTCAGTGGTGTGCCAACAAATTCTGGTTGTGCAATTAATTTGGTGCTCTTGCACAACAAACCCACTCCCAAGAAAAATTAAGGAGCAAAGTGTTGGGAAAACTGCAATGGAAAGTGTGGGATTAACAATTGTTTGAGACACGGCGTCATAAAACTTTGCGCAAACAAGTGAGAATGCTTAATAGGCAGGTGGCATGTGTTCAGTGGACATGGGGGGCTAGGCTAGTCCCCTAAATGTTCCCCTGGCACCTCCTTTCCAGCTTTGGGAACGAGGCAAGTGGGCTCCATCATCTTGCCAGATCCCTTGTGCCTCTTTCCCAAAGCCCAGAAATCTTCTGCCTGGCTTAGGGAAGGAGACAAGACATCCAGCATCCTTTTCTCATATTGGCCAACCAAATGCTCGTGAGAAGCCCACAAACAGGACCAGAACACAAGAGAAATTATTATAAAGAAACAAGTATCTTGAAGCCCGTTAAAATAATAAATAAATAAATAAATAAATAGTGCCAGAATGGACCAATTAAAAACAAAAAACAAAATCAGTTTTATAAAGGGTTCACTGAGTAAGTATGGCCAGGGCAAAGATAATAAGACCAAGTACATGATTTAATTTATTCTGGCTTTTTGTGAAGAAAAATGTGCTAGTAGTAGAAGTAGTATCATCACCAATGTATTCATCACCATCTAAACAACTGTCTCAAGGCAATTTACTAAAGGTAATTAAAAACCGTAACACATTTAAAACAAAGCTAAAACCATACAAAGCATGGTTCATTGTTCATTCATTATTGTGCATTCTCTTGTCTCAATTTTTCTTCACAGGTACTGAATATGCCTATCTGTAAAGCATCTATGGACACAACGTTGGTCCAAAATATGAAATATCTCATGTGCAAGTGCACACTGAACTGAACCACTGCTCTGTGAATTATTCTTGTTCCCCAGTGTTTTTGCCAACTGTTATCCGAGTACAGTGGGGCCTCACTTAACGAATGCCCTGCTTAACGAAATTTCCGTTTAACGAAAGGTTTTTTCTAGTGGAGGTTGCCTCGCTAGACGAATTCATTTTACGAAAAATTTGTCTACCGAATCACGGTTTCCCATAGGAATGCATTGAAATTCAATTAATGCGTTCCTATGGGCAAAAAATAATTCAAAAAAAAAATTCAATGCATTCCTATGGGCTAGACGAATTTTCCTTATAAGAAAAAGACCCGTGGAACAAATTAAATTCGTCTAGCGAGGCACCACTGTACAAATGTGTAGTATGCACTTCTCTTTGGATCAATGCCTGAAATAGTGTTGCTGTTTTTTTAATGGGGTAGGGCAAGCAATTAATTTCCAATATTGTTTAGGTGCTTTTAAAAAAAATTCTATCCAGGTACTTCAAGATTAGAAGATGAGAACAAACCGCCACAAGATGTTATTGTTGTTTTTCTGAAAACCTTAGGTTGTTAAATCACCATGCTCAATTAAGATTACGTATGTTCAAATGCAGCTCAGATTGCACAACACAAAACCTGACAAGGCAGGTGGTGGTTTAGTCTTCCAGGAAGTTGCCATCGTTGCGGCCAATTTCACCTTCACCTATTAGTCTGAAACATAGTCTATGTGTTCTATTTTCAGTGATAATATAGAAGCACAAAATACACTGTTGTAGCACACTTAGCATGTTAATGAAGGCATGTATAAGATGACAAAGCACAAAATTGGGAGATTTGCTGAAAAGCAGTAGTTTTTGCCAATTTCCAAAACAAGCAAGATTGCTTCAGCACTGCATTGAACAAAACCATGTTCGGGCTTAGTGTGTAGTTTGAACCCAGACAAAACACAAGCCATAAACCATAGGAGAAACTTTGGTAACTGACAGCCTGAGAGCCCTCCCTACCTCCTGGCAAAGGAGCTGGGATGCCAAGGAATGTTAACGAAAATCCCAATTTGTCAAACATAAAACAGTTGGCACGAACCAACCTCCTTTTGGAGTGCTCCTCACGGGTACAGCTTCTCCTCCGATAGTGGAACTCCCTAATGGCAAAAGCCAATGAAGGCAGACAGGGCTAAGTGGAGGGACTCCTCTGAGACACCCATATTCTCTCCAGAATAGTTGATCAGTTGAATTGTTCTGCCTGGCTGCATTCCTATGCAGCAGCAAAGGAGAACATCTGATTGGGTCTAATTGGGTCTACCCCTTTTAGCCTGCAAGTCCTTTCTGCCAAGCTACACCTACCTACCCCTACATCTGATTTCAGGCAAGCAAAGAGGCATGCTCACAGCACAAGGAAACTTATCAGGCAGAAGCACTCAAGGAGGGCACAAAGCAGGGCTCCTTAGGGGTTTGGGTTAGGTAGGGAGCATGGCCTGGAGAGAGTCTGAAGGGCCAGTTAGAGATAGATAATAAACTTTATTCACATTAGCCAATGGCCATAGCAACAATAAAACAATACACTATGTACAAATAAGAACATTGAATAAAAGGCCAGTTAGAGAGGTGCATTTGGCCTCCAAACGCAAGGTTCCCATCTCCTGTCGTAAAAGCTCTTGATTGTTATTAGAACATTAGGTCGTCAAAGGTGGCAACCATCTCTTCTCCAAACACAGGCAAAATTTAGTGCAGCAGCTATTACTAGTAGGAAGATGTGAGACAGCCAAGTAGGTAGGTAATCAGGAAAGGGATGCCTCGAGATAGTAATTACACAAATCTGGATGGTCAAGGGAGGCTGCCTTATATCAAGTCAGGTCCATCTAGCTGGCAGCGTTTTGAACAAACTGTCTTTTGCAGCTCTACCTGCAGATTCTGGGAGTTGAACCAGAACTTTCTGAAAGCAAAACAGTTCCTTTACCACTGTGCTATGGCCCTTCCCTGAAATCTGAAGACCATGGATACAGTCGCATGCCTGCCAACATGCATGTGTTGGCTCACCTTTATAACGTACCTAATTATGTACAACCCCTGGTGACACACACTGATTTAAAAAGGTGTATTTGCTGTGGCATGAAAAGCATATACTCCTCTATGCCATGGCAGTGGCTGCCCATGACCCAGGAGGTACAGGAATGCCAAGAAACTGCCAAAAGTCTGACTATCATTCTCTTCCCACAGAGACATAGAACTCCTGGGCTTCCCTATAGCAGTGGAAGACAACAGCACCTACAAAAACCCAAAGCACCAGGCAAAGTTCCTGCTCAGGCAGGGACAGGAAAATCTGCTGGTAAGAAAACATATCCCATCCCAAATCTGATGGGTCAGGAAGACACAGGGCCAACCAAAGGTGTGCTGCAACAGCAAACACTAGTACCACCTAGATATCTGGTGGGTCTCCCAAGTGCACGCTTGGTCTAAAAGTGGGTCCTCCTAGGATGGTCTTCAGACTTCAGGAGGAGTTTAAAGGCCATGCCCCCCTAAGCACGCTGGAGAGGGAACAAGCCCTAGTGGTTGCAGCCAGACAACGTGTTTAAGGATCCAGCGGCAAGTGCCGGGTTCCCGCTGGCTCCAATTCAGAGAGAGCAGTTGCTGCTCCCTCCCCCGCCCACCACCACCATCATCATCAAGGCACCCGCCGGCGAGGGACCCTTTTGTGAGCCAGCCCAAGGATGGAGGGCGCAGGCGCAGCCCTCTTCCAGTAAGCTCCGGAACCCTGGGTCCCCTTGGGGGTTTCTCCCCAGCCCCACTAGAGCGCCCTCCTCCTCCCTAGCGCAGGCTCGCGGGGGACACCCACCTCGAAGAAAGTAATCCTGCTGCCCATTTTGCAGGCGGCCGCCCGGCCCCGACTCCAGCTACCGGCGTAGGGTATGCAATCGGCACCGCCGCCGGCGGCGCCACCGCCACCTCCTCCTCCCGCCTGCGCCGCGGATGCACTTTAATTGGGGGGCCCCCGGCCGGTCTTCCGGCCGGTCAGGTGATTCCTTAGCCCCAGGAGAAAGAAGCCCTGCAGGAAAGAAGGCGGAGGGCGCGTCCAAACCAGGGCGGGCAGCGGTGCTCGGCCAGCTTACGCCTTCATCCATCACTCTCGCCCCATCCCCTGGAGGGGGAAGGATGGAGGAGATGGTGCCGCCGCCGCCGCTGCTGCATGCAGCCAGGGTGCGCTCAGTTCCTCAGTAGCTCCGCAGCAAAAGGGGGGGGGAGCAGAGACCCGTAGGGGCGGCGACGGTTCGCTGCTGCTGCTGGGCGCGGCTTTGCGCCACGCGCGAAGCGCGCGGGAACGTCCACCTGGCCTCTCCATGTGCTTTGGGTTTCCTCACGTGACTACTCAGGTCTGGTCGAGTGTTTGTTTGCTTAATATGTATTAATACCTCGCTTTTCTTCAGGAAAGTTCGAAGCAGCTCACAAACAAGAACCAGTTTCCTATCCAAGGATTAAGAATAAAAAGCCGCCCCCCCTACAAATTTACCCCCAACTCTGCTACCTCGTATTGAGAGTCAGTCCTCAGTTCAGTTACCGAGGTAGCTGTGGAGGGAAATATGAATTCTTGTGACCCGCGTGTGGGGGCTAAATAACAAAATAATTGGCAGGCTGTCTGGATTCAAAATGTGGGACCTTGCACACTCTCCAGCAGGAGAGAACAGAGCCCCCAACAACCGAGTTTAAAAGTGCAAAATCAAGCAGTGGTATAGTTAGGAAGACAGTATAGGTTTTTAGACCCTTTTATCCTGTCAGCTTGCAAATACAGCACTCGACGCTTTTGCAATCAACAGACCATACCCTATTAAGTACTGTAAATCTAAAACGCTTTACTTACTAAAGGTTTCAAAGGTCAGCTTCATGCAGTTATCCAAGAAGCAGCAGGATACTGGCAGAATACTCTTGGGTAGAAAACACAGAAAGATGGCTTTGAACACACGCTTTAAGCTTGCAGCAAAGCCTGGACACGCCTTCCTTGTTCAATTAAAATGCCACAGAGAGAAGAAACAGGAAATGAAGGCTTCACATCCTCCTCATGGAAAAGAGGGGGAGGGACTTAGCTGAGAGGAATCCAGCTCTTTATCGTTTCAACCCCTTCATTAGCACTAATGCATAGTTATGTATTTGACTGCAATTCCCCATAGTGGTAAGCAACATGCCTTTGGGTAGTGGAGATACAGTGTAACGGACTCCTGGACTACTCATAGCCCAGGAATGGGGATCCCCAAACTGCGGCCCTCCAGATGTTATTGAACTACAGCTCCCAACAGCTCTAGCAACTATGGCCAGTGGCCAGGGCTTAGGGGAGTTGTAGTTCAGCAACATCTGGAGAGTGAAAGTTTCCCCACACACCTGACATAGATTCTATGTCAGGCATCCCCAAACTTCGGCCCTCCAGATGTTTTGGGCTACAATTCCCATCATCCCTGACCACTGGTCCTGTTGGCTAGGGATCATGGGAGTTGTAGGCCAAAACATCTGGAGGGCCGCAGTTTGGGGATGCCTGTTCTATGTTGTCTATGTCACATCATCATCATCATCATTACATGTATTTTGTCCCTGATGGGACTCAAGGCAGCCATGTTGGCTGGCTGTAACTCTCTGTAGTTTCAGATAGAGCTCTTTCCTAGCCTTAGGTAGAGAAGCTGAGGACTGAACATTCAATCTACAGGCAACATTGTATGCAACAGTAATGAGCTGTTTGCTTTTGCCCCAGATGCAGACACAGCACCTGCATGATTAGAATTCATATCAGGTGCTCTTGACTGAGGCCTGTCTGCTCCTCCATCCCAAGAAGACCACTGCAGCCTAGGCAAGTGTCCAAACTAGACCTTGAATACT